>NW_006271969.1:4289344-4301847 GCF_000225605.1 Cordyceps militaris CM01
TTCTTCATCTTCTTCATCTTCTTCATCTTCTTCATCTTCTTCATCTTCTTCATCTTTATTGAGAGCAGTCTCGGGTTACATTGTCGAGTCCATTGGTTTCTGTCATCAATGGCTTACGTGCCCTCCAGTATCACATCTCTAGATGCTATTTAAGCTGCGTACCCAGAGAACCCGATTCAAGTACTTCACATACCCAGCCATGGGCGTCTGCGTCTTACAACTGCCGAAGCAGGGCCTACGGACTTGACAATGTTATTTTTGTCTTTTTCCTTCTTCTTCTCGCTTGGCGGTTCGATGCGTGTGACAAGGCTTTGAGACAGTAGTCGCGGGCAGCCGCCTCACTGTCGGTGCATGAGGCTGTCGACTCGATCTTGTGCCCAGCACCTACCGCACCTACCTAGTCATCCCCAGATGCGGAGTCGAGACCATGGCGATTCTTTCACCGAGCAGATTCTCGAACCCCCGGCACTTCCGATGAGCCGTTCTTAGCGGCGGACAGACCTTCTCTACCAACGTGTCCGCCCCGGCCATCACCATGGCGGCGCCTCCGCAAACCTGCCCCGTTCATCGCACATCGCCTCTATCCGTACAGAGCGCTTGACAACACCGTACCCGACGCCATATCCGTCGTCTGCATATCCGACACGCACGACACACAGCCCAACGTGCCCGACGGCGACTTGCTCCTCCACGCCGGCAACCTCACCGTCGGCGGCTCCTTCGCCAAGCTGCAGGCCCAGCTCGACTGGCTCAACACGCTGCCGCACCGGCAGAAGGTTGTCATCGCGGGCAACCACGACGTACTGCTCGAGCGCTGAGCGTCTACGGCGCGCCGTGAACCCCGCAGTGGCCTTTGGGACGTGCTGTACATGGTGTTTTGCTTCATCGTCGGACATGGCACCAGGCCCTTTGTGCGATGTGCATCGGGGGAGGCGACAACGCTGGTCAATGCTGCCGTGGTTGGGCCGACCATGGACCGTGCCGAGCACCATGGCACCGTACTCAATACCTGAGATTCTGGCGACGAAAAGTAAAGTACTGCTTACCTTTCCATGCAGGTGCTGTGTGCTAGGCTACACCAGACCGGGTGCTTCCCATCATATCCTCATGTGATTGATTGCGTGGCCTGTGCTAGAGGCGCTGACAGCATATCTGTATCACTTTTGAGAAGCATGCATGTCAGGTATGGTTCCATGAGCACAAGTGTTGCACACGAGGTAAAATACAAGATATGCCCCTTCGACATCCTGGGGGATAAAACATCATGTTCTTGTGCTTGAGCAGAGCTCGGGGGAGAGGTACGACCATGTCGTTTTTCGTGTGTCAGTTTAAAGACTTAGCTGGCGGCTACCGGAAAGCCAGCCATCGTCGTTGCTTTTTTGCCAGGCTGAATCGCGCACTATTGCAGCCGGTCAGCCACACACCATATCGCCAGATCTAGATGTTTGCCGGATCGCCTGATCCCATGACGCCATTCTCTATCCATTAGCAACCGCAACTCACAAAGTCCATCTCGGGTAACCTAGGTTGCCCCTCAGCCCCTCATGTTCGCTGAGACAAGGCCATTCCTGTTCCATGCCCAATGTCTCATCCACAACGGTGAAATGTTAAACGAGCAGGCTCCCCAGGCGATTCTTCGGCGTCGTCAAAGACGTGGTCAGCTCGCAAAACGGCGACGACGCAGGCCCATTCCTCCAGGATGTGACGAGTTTGCGCCACAAGCCTTCGCCCATGCTCACGACCTTGTTCGTTCTTCGACAACTGTCGACTCTTGTACTTCCAATGAGCCGCCATTGCGCTCAGCCCTGGTCGTATCGGCTGCTAGCGCAACAAAGGTTTGTTGATCCCTTTCGCCCCCTCCCCCATGCTCCGAAATGTGACAACCCTTCCCCGGCTTTCATTTCCCCTTACCCCATGACCCTGAAGCCGCGATTTTTTTCATCCGAATTTTAATCAAGGGAGTGCCGTCCCGATGGACAAACATCTGTCTCCCGTGGCAAACACCTGCAGATGAGCCGTCAATTTCTTGCGTCGGCGTCCATCTCGCCCCTGACTTTAACATCGTCACTTGTCTGCACTTGCGTGCGGTTCATGTAAACACCACATCACTCCCTCTTCTCTTCTTCCTGGAACGCAGACAGGGTTGCTTCTTCCTCTTTTCCCCCTCACCACAAAAATCACAATGCAAGAACCGAGCGAGCTACGGCAGCAGCCACTGCCAGCACCCTCCTCACTAATCCCACCCACGCGTCCTCGCGCGCCGCTGCCACGCACCGACCCGAACCGGCTGCCCGATTTTGAAGTTTTTTTCCGTCAACATGACCCCGACGATCCGAAGAACTGGCCTGCGTGGTACCGGCTGTGGGCGATTGCGACCGTCTCGTTTGCGGCGTGGGTTGTGGTGCTCTTCAGCACCAGCTATACAGGCGCGCTGCCCGGGCTCATCGCCGAGTTTGGCGTCAGCCGGACCTATGCGACCATGGGGCTCACAACGTACCTGCTTGGTCTCGCCGTCGGCAGCCTGGTGGTGGCGCCGATGAGCGAGCTCTTCGGGCGTAGGGTCGTATACCTTACTGGCCTGGCGATATGGGCCGTCTTCATCATCCCCTGCGGCGTGGCCGATTGCCTGACGACTATTCTCGCCAACCGCTTTGTTAGGTATGTAGCCTGCATTGATGTCCACGGCGGTATTGATCTGACTTTGAAATAGCGCTCTGTTTGGCGCCGCTCTCATCTCCAACGGCCCGGGCACCGTCGTCGATGTATCCAAGCCAGAGTATCTCGCCATGGGCATGTCGCTGTTCAGTCTAGGCCCCTTCAATGGCCCTGTGCTAGGACCCCTCATTGGCGGCTTCGTGTACCAGTACCGAGGATGGCGTTGGACAAACTGGATTGTGCTCGTGCTCGCTGGCGTCGCCTTTTCCATGATGATGACCGTCAAGGAGACGTATCCGCCCTGCATCCTGCGCAAGCGAGCGGAGAAGCTACGTAAAGACACCGGAGATGACCGCTGGTGGTGCCAGTATGACAGAACCACGTCCTCGTGGGAGCTCATAACCACAAACATGAAGCGACCAATTGTGCTCTTCTTTACCGAACCCATCGTGTGGTTCATCAACGTCTGGAACGCGCTCATCTACGGCATCCTCTACCTCTGCTTCGTCGCCTACCCAGTCGTCTTTGCCCAGCACCGCGGCTGGAGCCCCGGCTTCGCCGGCATGTCCTACCTGGGCATCGGCGCGGGCATCGTGCTCGCCATTGCCGCAGAACCGCTCGCCCGACGCCTCATCAACTCCCGCCCGTGCGATCCCGCCACCAACAGGCCACCGCCTGAGGCCGCGGCGCTCCTAATGATGATGGGCGCACTGCTGACGCCCATTGGGCAGCTCGGCTTCTCATGGACGTGCCTGCCGACACGCATCCACTGGGTCGTGCCGGTGCTGTTTGGTGTGCCATTCGGCTTCGGCAACACGCTCAGCTTCATCTACTCGTCCAATTACCTAGCGGGCGCGTATGGCATCTACGCGGCGAGCGCGTTAGCTAGCAACGCTGTCCTCCGCAGCCTGTTTGGCGCGACGCTGCCGCTGGCTGGCACGCATATGTATGAGACCATGTCCCCGCGGTGGGCTGGCACGCTGTGCGGCCTGCTGGCTGTGGCTATGGTTCCCGTGCCGGTTGTGTTTTGGCGGTACGGCGCCCGGATCCGCGCCGCGAGCCGCACCATTCGACAGCTGCGCGAGAGGCAGGAGGAGATGGAAGTTAAACGCGCCGAGAACGAAGCGAAACGAAATGAGTACTCGAGCAGCGAAGGGCAGCTGGTGGATAAGGAACGTTTCGTCGGTGCGTCTGGGCCCTCGGTCGAGACGACGGGACTTGAAAAGGACAAGGTGTAAACTTGAGAACGAGCCTTGTTTACGAATCGCATTTTGCATCACTGGTCGGCGTTGATTTCTCCAGTGCTCGATGGTGTATCAATTGATAGTTTCTGAATGGATCGCGATTTCTCCAAGTTGTCGTTGACGAGGAAACAGGCATGTACACCTCCTCTGGTTTTGCTTCGAGTCTTGTTAGAGTTCGGCAGCAGAGAGATAAGCCTGTTCCTCCAAACATGTCCGGGATGCATCTGTTTGACGGTGTCGTAATGATCTGCATCGTCGTCCGGAATGCCATCTGTTTGATGGTGTCGTAATGATCTGCATCGTCGGCCGCCAACCCAAAACGGGCCAGTATATGCAAATATCCTCAAGACCACTGCCCACCAACCCCGTCAACAACTGTCTACTGGGATGTAAATGAACAAGAACGAAACAAGACTAATACAGAAGCTAGGTAGGCCCGACAGCAACGCACCGCCACAATTTGAACCTTGGGCCTGGTGACTCCAATCATGACAGCATACACGTGGGCCGCGGCCCGTCCTGGAACGTCACTGGGCTAGGTAAGATGAGACCGGCGGCAAGATGGGGCAAGATGTGATGCAGTGTCAACATATGGCGTCGAATCAGAGAACCGCACCAGGTTGTTGCCCTACTGTTGTCCTCGCGCCACACGTTCGGTGTCATGTTGGACGTTGGCTAGACTCGGGGTGACACGTGGAGGACGGAGTTTGCATGCGTTAACCAATGTCGCCTCGCGCCGTGGCGAGAGGAAGGTGCGTGTTGACGCGTAGCATGTGTCGTCGCCTTCATAGTGCGAATCGGATCAGCGACGGATGCACTGTTCATCATGTCAAGCCAGCTAACTAGTGAGCCTGCTATCGAATTGGAGGACCTTTACAGTGGCTAGTTGCGTCCTAGTACCATTTTTTTTTTCTCAGCCCGCATGCTCTGCTTATCCTGCAGCCAGAAGTGCTCCGTTCTCCGCGCTGGTTGTTATGCCCAAATCGATAATGACTTGCTCTTGTGTTGACATCCTTGCCGGACCGAGCAGGGAATAGGAAACAAGCTCACGCCACGTTCTTGGCAACACGGACCGCAAGGAGCAAAGAAGCGAGCTCACTCATTGTTGGGACGCTGTAACGACGAGTAATACTGGATAGCTATTGAGCCGGCGTGCAAGGCTAGTCAACGGCTTCACCGAACGGGTACCGCTGAGCGAGGCTTGATCTCGTGGCACAGACATTGTCGTTGCGTGGACAAGGAAGAAGAGAAGAGGGACAAACAGCGGCAGGCATTGGCGTGACGGAGCAGCGGAGCGATGACTCCGTGGTGGGGAGGATGCTCAGCCACAGTGTACCGCCACATGGGTCATGGTGATGAACAGCACAGTTCAGGCCGCCACAGTTGATGTGGCTTGAAAACGCCGCAGCATATTTTGGGGGGCTAGTGACCCACCCATTGCTGGCTAAGGCCAGAACGCCGATCTCAAGGCATGCGTAATGGGCACAGCTAGGTAGGGCCTAGAGAAAAAAACTAGACCGCACGGATCAAACTGAGAAGGACAGCTGAAGAATGGGTCGGCCTACTTTCGGGGTTCTTCCCTGCAATTCGCAAAGGCAAGCTCCTACTACTCTGTACAAGAGCTCGTTTTGACAAGCAAAATGAACGGCGGCTATATGATGTAAGCTGAATCCGAGCTAAGCCACAAGTAGCCGCTGGGATGATCCATCGCCCAGTGATAACCGACATCCTGGCCCCAAGTGGGTGTCAAGAAAGGTTCTGCAAAGACACTTTTTTGGGGGGCGTCGTGTTAGTGGCCATCTACTGCGTTGTACTTGATACCTGCAATGACGACGATGGGTGGCCGGTGAAATGGCGTTCTGGGTGCCGTCATCTGTAATAATGATATTTCGAAATGGCCCCCGTCGCAAAACATTGGGAACAACTTTCGGCTTTTCGAACGACGCCACAACTTAGACGAAAAAAATAGAGAGGTAGCCCTGCTGGTCCCCACCACCAACGCTTTCTTTTTTCCTTCTACTTTCGCTCTAGTTAGGGCCGTCCATCGGGATCTGAACCACACCGCCCACCGCCCTAGGCGAGCTCGGGTCTTTTTTTTTTTTGCAAGCAGTTCGTAAAGCACTGTTCAAGTGGACGGCTGGGGTTTCGGCCGGGGAGGGCCCTTGGTGTTAGTCGTTTCACCAGGCGAACTTTAATTGACAATACTCAGCTTTTCTCCTTTTCAGTTTTTCTCTTTTTTCCCTCCACTAGCTCGTGACGCCATATGGCATCGGAACTCGGGCATGGACACGGGGAAAAAAAGATAACAATAGAAATACATTTGGGATGAATATAAATTGATGTCGTCACATATCAGCCCATATAGAAAAGATCAACCCGGGTCCGGGGGGGTGTGTTACGTGTGGGTGTCGGGCCCCAGCACAAGTGAAAAAGAATTTTTCCTCACTGGGAAGGCGATGACGTCGTGTTTTGGTGATGTCAAAGCCAAGCCAAGCCACGCGCGACTTACACCACCTACGTAGTACATGGTTGTGTGGCGCGCCTGTGGCGGTGCGCGGGGATGCGTGTGCTCTTGTGTGGCCAATGCGATTGTATGGTTAGTAAAGGACCTTGAAAAGTTCTTATCCAGAGGCACGGCAGATACACATATTAATGCAACCGTTGTGCATGTTGATGCTCGTCGCACTACCTTCTTGCGCATCCCGATCTCCTCCTCAAAACGATGAGAGGAAGATTAGTTATCCGATCAGAGACGTGCGTTTAGGGCCCATGCACGATGACGACAGAGTGGGCTGCCCGACCGAGCTAACGAAGCTGTAGGGTGTGGCTGGCCAATGAGAGACGTCAATCACGCTGGCCAACAATGTAGCCGCGTCTCGCGACTCGCACCGCCACACGGCTTGTGCGGGGTCTTTCTTTTTGCGCTGGGATGGTGGTGGTGCGGGTGGGCGGCTTTGGAGGGCGGGGAGGCAAGTCAGGGACCGACCATTCTTTGGGGAGGGTTCGGTTTGCCGTGGCGGTTAGGTTTTTATCTTTCTTTCCGGCGCTTTTATGAACAAAGGTTGCTGGATGAATATTTGGGTTCGGCTGACTCGCCAGAGACAGGAAGCGAGTCGTCTTGGTACATCTGTTTCTGCAGAGGGTAACTAGAGGGAAAGCTTGGCTACGTAACGCGCGTGCAAATATACTCAAGGATAGCAAAGAGATCGACCGACCGCCGGAAGTGGCAGCCGGCGCCAGAAACAAGCACAAAGCCAAGCATTTTTAAATGTCACCAGCAACTTGCAGTTACGACAGACAAGCAATCGCTTACTTCGTTGCCTCCTAGACCCAAGACTAACAAGTCGTACAACCCCGTTTTCTTTTTTTCTTTTTCTCTTTTTCTTTTGAGTTTTTACCTTCTGCGTCGGTCCCGTCTCGGCAGCTTGCAATGTCCATCTCTTTTCGCGGCTCTGGTGGTCCCCTAGAGTGACAAGCGACGCCTCGACGAAAATAATGGGTCACTATGACGACATGTGGCTTGACCAGCAGCCAGCCATGTGTCGCTCTCAGGCACCGACGCAAACCCGCACCTTCAAATGCCACTTAGAAAATACCGGAAAGTTTGGCGTCTTTGCCAAAAAAAAAATTGTCGGGACGGGACCCTTGCAAATAAACCCCGAAATACGGGTCATGAGCGCCCGGGGTAATGCTCCGCCGCCGATTACTGAATTGGCGCTTTCAGCCTGAAGGACTGACTGGGGCGGTTCATGTTTTCCAAGTGCCGGTTTTAAAGATAGAACTTATTTGATCGAGGTCTGGCGTTGGCAGTTTGACAAAAACAAAAAAAATGCGTTGTGATGGGTTCAGACAACGTTTCGGCTTCCGCCAGACCTCCCGCCGTGTGCCGCTGGACCTTCCACCCCCTGTTCCCGCTGGACGAGCCCGGCAGATGCAGAGTTGTACTCAGTACCGTTCCATTCTCAATTGTTCAACCTGTCAAACCTGTCAAACCTGTCAAACTGCTACTGTACAGCGCATCAGACACGCTGCACAGCTCGTCATGGGTGCCTTTGGTGACTTTGTCTCGTCCCGTATAAACCATACCCCTGTCAAGGCTACGTAGCACCGCCGATATACCCATCTTTGTTTTTGCGTTAGTTATGATGTGCATCACGAAATAACCGCTGCGGGCTCCACGCAGCCCACGCCTGCCGATGCCACCAATCGTCACCCCGTCGGTCATGGCCGTCCGATGCAGCATCATCAGTGGATGTCCGTCTTTATTTTTCTTACATCTTTATCATCCGAGCTAATAGCTACCGTCCTTGTCCTTGTTTCTGCATCAGCCACTGTTTTTGCGGCGTTTGCGGCGTTCGTTACTGACAGATGTGGCACACCTCTATTGTGTGTCACTGTAGGTACTTGTCCAACATCACTACCTGCAACGAGCCCACGCGACAACGACGACTACAAATACAGGGCCTCTGCACCAGCCACCAACGCTGTGGCTTTATCCTTTATCAAACCTTTTTTTACTTTTTGACAGCCACTCAACAGTTACATCGACCATCGCTGACTGCTAGGCCACAAGGTATATTGTTTTTTTTCTCTTCTTGTCAGAATCTCAACTACACCGCGTCTTGCCCCCCCCCCCCGCCTGTTTTCTCTCTCCTCTGTTGTCTTGCCTTTCAAGCGTTCTCCAGCGCCAGCGGTACTGGAGCGGACGAGCAAGGGCCGGGGGCGTGCATGCAGTGGGTGCGAGCCTGGCCCCAGCGGACCCAGGCACGCTAAAATGCCGGGACCCATAAATCTGGGGGTTCTCGAACCTTGGGCTCCTCCCTGTGCTCCCTCTGCCGCTGACTCTGCAGCTTGTGCCTGGACTCTGAAGTCAAGTCTTCGTGGCCGCCCAGTGTTGGAGCCACCGTTGTGAGCCACCTGTAGTCCACTGTCTGTTGAACTGGCCCCCACCACTCACTCTGTCATCTACTACCACTCTACTCTCCTTCTCGTACTGATATACTCCCCATCGCCGACCGCACTTCTCAAACGACTACCCTTCTTCTCTTCTCCCCCCCAATTCCTCCGCACTCTCAAGTACAATCATCCTGTCCATTCCTCGCATTGGTCATTCGTTCTTAACATCACGACTCTTCCCAATATCACCTCGTCATTTCCCGCGCTTTACCTGCTCGACGCACCGTCGCTGCAGACGTCCCTTCCACCTGCTGCGTTTGCGATCTGTACCAGGAACATCGACTCACGCTCTCGTCTCTTGCAGCCCTTACCTCTCACCACTTTTGCCGCTGCCATCTATCTATGCAGCGCCTTTCTGCGGCCACTGCGCCTTGATACCGCATTTACGATTACTGTTTTCATCTAGCCGCTCGCCCACCCATCAACTAAGCGCATTTTATTCTCCGCCGCCTCGAGGCGAATCTGCCCCTGCAAACACCCGGCCCACGCGACCCGACATCCTACAGTCCCATTCACATCGCCATCACCACCACCATGTTCAGTCAAAGGTAGCATCCTCGCAGTTAACCTCTGCCTAATTCTTGCTGACCTCTGTTAGGACGAGCTCCCAAAAACCCGACGATGAGTTGCTCGCCAATTTCCGCCAACAGTTCCCTCAAATAGGCTCCACCGCCGAAGGTGGCTCGCCTGGCCTTTCTCAAACCGCTGGCGGCCCAGACATGACCACAGCTGCTCCGGCGGTCCCCAAGTATGTCCCCTGTCCTGATCTGCTGCTGAATCCCACCCTGACCATCTAAGCATTCGCCCAGAATTCCATGACCAAGACCCAACACCCAGAGCCAACAACGACCAGTGGCGCTTCACACCTTCGCTGCTAGACCCCAACTCGTTTGCATTTACTTCCTTTGGTCATGGCAACACCGGCCTGTTTACCCCGGGCATACATGGCCCGCCGCCCTTGTATCAATCTCAGGCCGGCGATCTGCATTCGCCCACCACCATGGCCATGCTCCAGGGCGTTACCACTCCTTTCGGTGCGCCTTCCTCCTTAGAAGCTATGCAGTCTGGTGTTGCCATGGACCCTTCAGCTTTCCATTCCGCCACCAACCAGCAGATGCCTCCATTTCAACCTTACCTGCAAGTTCCTGGTCACCAATATGCCCCTACGCATTTTGTTCAGCATGACACCGGTTACGAGACCATGGAACAAGATCCATCTCCCATGGGTTCCGAAGAACCCGACCCTCGGCTCATTGGCCTCAAAAGTCAGCTGGCCGTAAACGCTGCCGCCATGAGCCTCCCCTTGCCGCCGTCAGCAGAAAAGTTTCGATTCCATTCCACTCTTAACGCCGCCACGGCCATGGTGAAGCAGGCCGACGAAATCCCCATTACGTATCTTAACAAAGGACAAGCCTATTCTCTCTCCGTTGCCGATACGCAAGGTGTCTTGCCAGTTCAGCCCGGAACTCGCTATCGAACCTTTGTCCGCGTTTCGTTTGAAGACGAAGAGCAACGCTCCAAGCCCAGCGTTTGTTGGGGTCTGTGGAAGGAAGGCCGAGGTACCAACGAAGCTCACCAGCGCGGTGGCAAGCTTCAAGCCGTTGAATATGTCGAAGCTAGTCAGCCAGCTGAGGGGGACGATAAGAGAACGCGAATCGAAGTGGAATCCTCGTCATTTGATGGCTTCTGTGTTGTTTGGACGCCTGGCACTGCCGGTGCTCCCGAAGTCAACATTGCCGTCCGATTCAACTTTTTATCTACTGATTTTAGCCACTCCAAGGGTGTCAAGGGTATCCCTGTGCGACTCTGCGCTAAGACTACCCAGTTGTCGGGAGACACTCTCGATGCTAGCAATGATGTCAAGCCCGATGTCTGCTACTGCAAGGTCAAGCTGTTCCGAGATCACGGTGCAGAACGCAAACTTTCCAACGATGTGGCGCACATTAAGAAATCTATTGAGAAGTTAAAGCAACAGATTGCTCAAGCTGAAAGCGGCGTTAAGGACAGCAAGAGAAAGCGACAGAGTATTGCTTCCAAAACCAGCGTCGACTCTCGCTCTGGCAAGACGCAGAAGCACAAGAGAAGTTGGTCCATGTCTTCTTCTAGCTCTAATAACGGAGCTCGGCCTTCGCTCGAAGATGATTTGCTCTTTCGATTACAGACGCTCCAGGACATGTTCACCAGCACTCGCCCGATTAGTGTGCTATTTCTACGCGGCGAAGATCCAGATGATATGGATCTACATCCTGTTTCCATGCCTGGTGACTCGTCTCCTGCTACTCGCGAGGGGCGCAACTGGCAGGCACGCAGCGGACGCAGCTCGGTACGGAGCTCACTCATCTCACCTTCGCCCAGCTCGCTATCCCTGGCGTCGCAGTCATCAACGGGTGGTCATTGGCAAAACTTTGATTCTAGAGGCCCCGATCAAGTTACAGCTGTCAACCGAACGGATGATCCTGGTACGCTGAGCGGGTGGATCGAGGCGCTGGGCGTGGATCCATCGTACAGACCGCCGCAAGAACGCGGGCCTAAGCCTGTGGCCTGCTTCTACGTGCAATATGACGACCAGATGACGGAGAAGCGCGAGTACCATCGCGCGATTTATCTTTACGAGCGGTCGCTTCCAGAGCTGATCAAGCAGCTTGCCGCCAAGTTTGGACTAGTTGAGAGCCGAATCTCGCGAATACTGCATCGACTGCCCAGCGGACTCGAGGTGGAGCTGGACAATGACGTCGTACACGAACTTGCCGAAGGACAAGACATGCGACTCGAGGTGGAAAAGATTGTCGACCAGAGTGGCAAAGATTTGCAGATGTCGGTTGATGGTGAAGAGATGAACGAGGAGAAGCAGGCGCAGCAATCAGTGAGTCTGGTTCTGCGCCTTGCATTCTAAATACGAACGGTGATGCGGTGCGGTGCATAACCTGAATATTTGTTTCTTTCAATACACGTTTCGATTCTGGACGGATAGGCAGAGGTGTTTTCATTCTGTTGATATGGGGGGCCGGTTGGCTCTTCGATATTGGATATAATCATGTATGAGTGGAAACAGCGGGCATCAAAACTGGGAGGCAAGCGGAATGCGGAACCGTGATGAAATCGGCCGGACCGTTACGAAGAATTGTTTTATATTTACACGCAGACGGGTGGCAGTGTATAGTACTGTATGGGTTTTGCGTCTTGGGCGTTTGGAGGCAGCCACGATGGGGCTATTTAATGAGGCAGCTGGCGACGAGCCCGGGTGCTGCGAACCCATTATCACTTTATTAATTGATATTTCTTACCACAGAAAGAACAGAGGCTAACGGGTAACAAGATTAGGAGCTGTGGGGAGATGGAAGAGGGCGGTGGGTTGTGTTGAGGCGTGAAGCGTGGAGCTGATCCTGTTATGTCGCCCCCACGCCTCGACAAGAAGACGAAAATAGTGACAATGGCGGAGGCGGAGGCGCAAAACGCATAGTGAAGGAAACAACACTGCGCGGGTATAATAATAACAAGGGGAAGGAAATTAGGCAAGGTGGCGGTGCAAAAGCCAACCAGCGGTAGCGATATTTTTTCAGACAGGCGAGAAATCGACCCGAGTTTAAAGTGAAAACAACGCAAAAGTGGTAAAAGAACGCTGGAGTCATAATATATACAGTAGATAAT
>NW_006271969.1:4301947-4305573 GCF_000225605.1 Cordyceps militaris CM01
ATTCCCATCAGCCTTGCGACGGGCGGCAATACGCAGACTGCGTCGCAGTGGTTGATCTGTTTGTGCCATTGCCTGCGGCCCGCACACGTCCCGCCGCCCTACTGGCACCCACCCACTACCGAGTCGATTCTCGGCGAATGCTGCTATTGTTTCCCCTTTGCCGAGTCCTTGTCTTGTAGATTGGCGTTTCCCGGCCGCATGCTTAATTGGTGGTTTGCTTTGTTGTCGTTGTCTTTTTAAGGGTGGCGGCGCGTCTGTTTGAACCGTGCAACTAGAATATTCGAGTCTTGGTCGTTTTCGTGTCGACGTCGTCCCCTTTTTATTGGTTTCCCCTGTCGTATACATAGGTTCTTGTAGCGTTGTCTGTTCTTGATCTGTTTCGGCATCTGTATCTGCGCCGCGGCGCTTATGTTCCTGTCGCCGTTGCGTCTCTTCCAAAGCAGTGGTCGTCCCATCGTACCCTTGTCTTCCTGCAAACATATGTCGGCTGGTGCTCCTCCTCACGGGTCGTTCCCGGGGTGATGGTTTCTCGTGCGCGGCGGCGTCGTCCATGGCAGGCTTGTCCTCCTGCTCTTTGGTGGTGTCCAACCTATTTGCATTCTGCGCTGCCTCTGCCTCTGCCTTCCTCATCCAGTCATAAATCCATTGCGGTTTTGTCGTTTCTGCTGCTGAGCGGCGCAGTTTATCGTCGGCGGCCTCGGGAAACTTCTTGCGTCCCTCCTGCTTCAAGTAGGCGAGGGTATTCTTCCAGAAGACGAGGTCGTCAGGCAAAGGGGTGCGGTCGCTCATCAACAGCTCGTTATACTGTCCGTGCACGCGCAGCGGCTGTTGCTGGATAATGTTCATGCCTTCCTTGCCCTTGCTTTGGAAGAGCCGAATCGTATCAGTGACGCGCTCCTTCCAGCGTCGGAGACGGCCCACGGGCTCGCGCCATATGGGGTCGGTGGCCGTGGAGCTATGGAAGCTGATAACGGAGGGTGCACTGGCGCATGGTCCAGACCAGCGACTGCTGGACGAGGGGGGAGCCTCTGAATGGCATTCCACCAGGTGGTATTCTATTGGTAAGAGGGGGTCGTCGTCATGTGTGGGAATGTAGGGCGGCGTGACCATGCTGCAGTACTGCGAGATATAGTGATGGTGATGTTAATGATATGACCATGCAGTCTGCTATGTTGTATGATGTATGTGGTTCGCAGGCGGGATGTTGTAGGTGGGAAGTACTTGGGGTACTTGGGGCGAGCAGGCGTTGCGCCTTGTGGAATCGTGAGAGCTGTTAGTCAGCCTCAGCCAAGAACGGTACATACCAAAGAACTGCTCCGGGTCAACACCACGTCCCCCCCCCCCCCGGTTGATTGCAAAATTTGAATCACCATAAAATCTGGTCGTATCAAACATTTTGTCAATACGCTAATTTAAATATTTAGTATTCGTCGCAATGGTTGGTTACTCGCGTCTTGTTTTCTACCAACCAGTCTCCAACGCCAAACCCATCCGTAGCCCAGCGCATCATGCATGAGTTTACGCGCCGGTAACACCGACGATTGGTTGTCATGCTCTCAAGCTGAATGTGGCGCTGTACACTCAGAGGAAGCGTGCCCCTCTGGTGTATTGTAAAACCCAACCCTCCCCCCTTCCCCGCGGCGTTGCACGGCATCGGCTCTCTGCTCTCTTTTACACAACATCGCACATCTACTAGCAGTATGAGTTGGACCATCATCTCCGTGAGAGCCCCGGCGTACATGGTCGAGGACTCGCACAACCGCCCCTTCCATACAAGTGAAGAGCTTCCATGGATTGACAACGACACAGCCATCGACAGCGAGGATGGCACACCCGCACCTGGGCGTCCCCCGCCCGACGTGACCCTCTGCATCACCACGAGGAATTTCCCCAAAAACCCCGGCGTCGGCTTTGTCTTTGGCCGTGATAGGGAGACCTGTGATGTGCTCCTCCCCCCCGAGTGTCGAGGGATCAGCAAGCGGCAGTTTGCCATTACATTCCGCACGGACTGTAGTGCCGTGATACTGCGTAACCTCTCCAAACATCTCACTTACGTCGAGGACGAGCTTGGGCCCAGACGGCTACAGACGCAGATAAGTTTTGGCCAAGATACAATCAGGGTGCGTTTGTCCCAGCTCGATATAGAACTCACACGACCGTGGAGAGACGATGAGATTACGTCGCCACTTTACACTTCTTTCCTCGCCAAGCTTGAGGGGATGCTGCCGAGCCTAGGGAGAATGCGTCTCGCCAGCTCGACGGGCTCGACTATGCAACCTTCAACTAGCCGAAGCCAGGATGGCTATAGACTAGGCGCCGTCCTTGGGCATGGGAAGTCGGCGATCGTCTACCGTGGGTCACATAGGGAGACTGGCGATATCGTCGCGATCAAGCGCTACGACCAGAGCAGCTCGGGGAGCGCCGAAGCATGTAAAGAGCTTGGCATACTTTCTACGCTAAATCATGTAAGCACTATCATGATTAGTTACGCGTTCTATCTCTAATGCCTCGCAGAAACATATTATCATAATTCACGCCTTCCACTTTTGCATTAGACAACAAGCGCAACTCATCATGGAGTATGCCCCTCTAGGTAGCATGGCATGCCAGAGTAGGGCCCGGCGATTCTTATACCGCGAGGCACGCACGATTTTTCATCAGGTGCTACAGGCACTTAGCTACCTACATAGCAAGGGAATCACTCACCGCGACGTTAAACCGGACAACATTCTCATCATAACCCGAGAGCCAATACATGCCAAGCTTGCCGATTTTGCGCTATCAAGCAACGCCAAGCGACCCATGACAGTGTGCGGCACGGAACGCTATACGGCGCCCGAGGTCTACCGGCCACCATATACGGCCAAGGTCGACATCTGGTCGGTGGGCGTGATGGTGATGGAGCTGTGGATCGGACTCCCCGACCAACCAAAGACCGCCGAGTATGGCAAATGGGCAGAGATGCTTCGAACAAATAGGCGAGAGACGGCAAAACCTGAGATTCAGGAGCTCCTGGATGCTTGCCTGCAGCTACAACCCACAGAACGGTTGTCAGCGGAGCAATGCCTCAAGCTTGCCTTTTTCCGGATGCTACCACATGCAGCTGGTGCCACGCACGAGATTGACGCTACGCGTAGTGCGTCACCAACAAAAGTCGTGGATGGTCTTTTGGAAAGGGCGCCGTGTCACGCCATCGAGGATGATCTACCAGATACAGCGCCGTGTTTTACAGTCGAGGACGGACTACCAGATACGGCACCGTGCCATACAGAAGTGAGCCAAGTTCGGTACTCAGATCCCCACCAAGCGGAAACGAGAGAGTGCGGAAATGAGGAGCAAGGGCTGCACTTCTCTCAGCTAGAGTGGATGTACCAGCAAAAACCAGAAGGATGGTCTTATAGCGCTCCTCTTGCGCCTTGGACCGCAACGGGTCTGGACAGCCGGCCTGTGGATAGGCAGGGGGTCAAGGATAAGGCACTATGTCAACTAGAAGAGAACGATCGCCGGTGCCTATCTCAGGATCAAGCCGAAACAACTCAACTAGCAGCCGAAGGAGAGCACGGGGATGATGATCAAGGGCTACACCTCTCTCAGCCAGAGTGGATGCACCAGACAAACACCAGAAG
>NW_006271969.1:4305673-4311022 GCF_000225605.1 Cordyceps militaris CM01
GTTTCTCTCCTCTTGCGCCTTGGAGCCCAACGGCTCTTGACAACCGACCTGATGATGGCCAGGGGGTCGGGGATATGGCACCACGTCAACCAGCAGCCGCAGGCGAGTATGGAAATGATGATCAAGGAATGCACCTCTCTCAGCCAGAGTGGATGCACCAGAAAACACCAGAAGGATGGTCTTCAAGATATCCACCCCGTTCCACCCGGGACCGGGTAGATTTGGATGGCCAGGCTGTCGACGACCAAAACGACGGAACCTCAGGCCACGGTGCCGTGGCCCGCAATGAAAATAGCATACCGCAACCAGTCCTACCACAGGACTGCTCTGTTTTTTACAAAGACATGGTGTACCGCTTTTTCAGATGGCGAGGGTGGGCAATCGCGTATACCAATACCATGGTTAACATCACGCAGCTGCTCGCGGCAGCAGGGAGTGTTAAAACCTCCAACCGCAAGATTCGGGGTATCTTTTGCGACACGAAGCAGATAGTGAAGGGCGGTGTTGGCATTAGGGGAACCTTTATTCCCTACCACCACGTTGTGCAGGTGTGCTGTTGTCTTGACATTAATATGGCGGGGCTACCCGACTTCCTCGTGCCGTTGGAGGGGGCCGGCAACAACGACGGCGGCCGGCATGACGACGATTCTATCAAATTCTTTAACTGGCGGGGACAACAAATCGCGTACTTCCGGGGCATGGTCAACGTGAACCAGATACTGATGGCGGCCGGGCGCCACCCAAGCGTGCTCAACAGGAAGGGATTGCAGAAGCTGCTTCAAAACACTAGACAGCTCTCCCGAGATAAGACCACAACGGCTGGAACCTTTATCTCGTATGCCAAGGCTATCAAGGTGTGCACACATCTCTACATCAAGTTCGATGACTTGCCGGACTTCATTACCGGAAGGTCCGGAAGGTCGGATCCGCAGTTCACAGACGACTGCTTTGACTTCTTCGAGTGGCATGGCCGCTCCGTCGCTCACATCCCTCACCACCGCCTAGTGAATGCAACGCACATGTTCACGGCAGTGGGCTACCTTCGAAACGCCCTCGCCGATGCGGCATTTGACAACCATTTTAGTAAGAAGTATATCCATAAGGGCAGCCCTAAGATGCAAGGGACGTATGTCCTTTATGGTGATGCTATTCGCGTATGTGAAGTTCAAGCGATTGATACTAGGCAGTTACCAGCGTTATTACTTGAGGTGGAAATGAAGTAAACCTGACTGAAATTGCGAGTGATTAGTGTCTAACTATCTCTTATTATGATTAGTTTCTCTTATGATAGTCATCGTTCTGTGTTATGTTTAACTTCTTTGATTACACGTATTTCCTACGCCGACCGCGCTGGAAGCCTCTGCACGTGGCATATGTAGGTAGGCTCACGATGGCTTCAGCAGCTGTTACAACCGGAAAGTGGTAAGTTTTCTGCCCTCGGCGCGCTGGATGAGTGGGAACCTAAAGACGAGGCACGGCGCATTGATGGTGAGGCATGTCAGTGAACTTGCCATTTGCGAAAAGTGGCATTCCAGTGATGGATGTGAGGCGCCAAGGCTATGAGAGAAATGCTAACCACGATAGCAGCCTTGAGCTTGGCATGAATAAATTCACATAGATTGAATTAACAGCAGCGTATAGATTGAATTAATAACAGCAGCGCGTATAATACTACCTCTGCCTAGTACCTACTACCAGGTACCTCCTACTACGGTACTAAGGTACTTTGCTCCAGTACTCACCGAACGCCTAGCGTGCTACAGGGCGACAGGGCTACACGGCTACACGGCTCAGCGACCCAAAGGCACTTCCCCCTCATTGTAGATTGTAGAGACAGACCTGAGACCGGGCCCTTGTCGAAGAGTCCGATTAGCGTATATTGCGACGGCTCTGCGGCCGGGAAAAGACATTGTGCGGGGGGGGTTGACCCATGTGCGCACACCCCTCGTTGGGTACTGACACTCTGGACACTGGGATGGATTGTGTGCTAGTATTGAACATGTCAAATGAGGCTGCCTAAGAATTCAAGACAGCCTCCACGATGAAGAGACGGTAGCATGAGACATGGCGGACTGGTGCGCCGGCCATAATGCAGTATACGAGTATACGAGAATCTGATCAATCATTGAATACATTCGTAGTTACACCCAGTATCTCATCCCTGACGGAAGCACGAGCCACCCCTCCCGCATACAGCTATGGAGCAGGCCTCACTCCAACTTTTGACTCTCATCCCACCACACCCAAATCCTCACCTTCTCTCTTCTCTTCCCTTTCCCTGCACTCGCTCTTGTTCTCTCTCCCTCACGCATGCTCCGCCTTGGGGAAATACTTCATGTACCGAAACACGTAGTGCCCCCACGTCGCGTCCTCGCCCTCCCCCTGTGGCCTACACGGCGCGTACGCGTCCAGGTCGACGTCTAGGCTGCGAATCACCTCGAAGCCGCTCTTCTGGTACATGCCCCATGCCGGGTCCGACGCGTGCACCCAGGCAAACGCGCCGTTGTCGTCGCAAATGTCCGTGCCCCAGCGCAGAAGCGCCGCGCCGACGCCGCGGCCCTGGTAGGCGGGCGCCACGGTTAGCCCGACGATGAAGAGGCATCGCGTGCCGGCCGGCATCACCTCGGTCATCCACGCCTGCATGTCTGCGTCGGTGAGGGCGACGAGCCGCTTAATGGGGTCCGTTGCCTCGTCCGCCTCCTCTGCCGGCTGTGCTACCTCTTCCTGCTTCAGTTCCTCCTTTGGTTCCGGCTCCTTGTCTGTCTTGGGCTCGTCTTGCGGCTGCTTGGCTTCTGCCGCCTCGACCAGGCGGTCCTCGAAAAACGGCATGCGCTTGGGCACGAAGCCCTTGATGGCCCAGTTGCACACGCCCATCAGGTCGCCCGTCGCCTCGTCGACGGCCTTGAGCACGTGGCACGTTCGCGACGTCAGGTGCGAGGGCATGCTCTCGAGCGTGTACTTTTCCATGTCGAACGGTTCCGTCTCGGCCAGCGCCTTCATCTGCGTCTGGCGGTCGCTCTTAAATGCCTGGCCCGAAAGCTTGGCTGCGGCGGGCACGTCCTCGAGCTCGAGGCGGCCGATGCGCATTCCTGGTGGCGACATGATTGGTGTAGACGACGGGGTTCAGATGATTCTGTTAAAAGGTAGAGTGCAGTTCATTCCTCGATGGATTGGCATTGTGGCTTTTATAGTTGGTCGAGCGTACAGGTAAACTTGGCAATTTAGTGTAAAATGGTGGGGTAGAAGCAGCCGTGTTGGAGAGAACGCTTTGCTTCCCGTCTGAGTCACTCGGTGGTGCTGATGGTGGCGGTTGCTGACAAGATACGGAAATCTGCGAATCGAATGATGGAAACAATCGGATTGGATATTTTCGTAAATCTGATAGTTGCCATGCAATTTACAAGTTCAGCCCACCATGTATCCCACAGCTAGTTACTGGCTTGGCCACGCATGTCGTTTGCGGGCGCCCCACTTCCACCCCAAACTTCAATTTTGGGTCGTGATGCAGCCTTTTTGAGCCTCATCTCCCTCACCTACGACGTGTCCTCGACGCCGACGACACCACGACAACCGCCCCTCCTATCGACAGCCGCCGGTCGGCCGACTGTGACGCCGCAAAGCAACCACTCTAGAACAAACTCGCCTTCCGTTTCATGCTCTTTGCGCGCGCCGGCCTGAGACGCCTGTTTTCCTCGCCGCGCGCCATGGCGTCCGCCTTTGGCCACTACAATGGCGCTGGCCAGAAGCGCGGCCAGCTCACAGTCACGGCGCTCGGCCGATGGTCGAGCCTTAACAAGACGCTTCCCGGTGCGTGCGTGCCAGTTATCTGGCCGTCCAATGACGAGTAGACACAACTGACATCATCTCCCAGCCGTCGATAAGATCTCCGCCCTCCACATCTACGACTTTGACAATACCCGTACGTGTGCACGCATCACCCGGTCATCTACCGCCACCCCATCCTGACATTCGCAAAACAGTTTTTAAGACGCCCCTCCCAAACACAGCCTTGTGGACTGGCCCTACGATTGGCATGCTCTCCAAGCAGGACGCATTCATCAACAGCGGCTGGTGGCACGACGACCGTATTCTCGGCGCGACAGGCCTGGGTCTCGAACAAGAAGAAGCGCGCGCCTGGGAAGGCTTCTGGAACGAAAAAGTCGTCGAGCTTGTGCGGCTCTCGATGCGGCAGCCCGATGCGCTGTGCGTGCTGCTCACCGGCCGCGGCGAGCAGCGCTTCGCCAGCCTTGTCAGCCGCATGGCCGCCAGTAAACACCTTGACTTTGACATGCTCTGTCTCAAGCCGCCCGTCGGACCCGACAGCCAGAAGTTTGCCAGTACCATGAAGTTCAAGCAGGAGCTGCTGACGGCGATCATGGAGACGTACAAGCACGCACGCGAGATTTCCATCTACGAAGACCGGCCGGCTCACACGCAAGGGTTTCGCGATTTTCTGGAGGAGTATAATAATGCGCAGCGGGTGCGGCCCACGCGCGGGCCGATCCAGGGCGAAGTCATCCAGGTCAACGACACGCAGACGGCGCTGGACCCCGTCGTCGAGGTGGCGCAGGTGCAGCGCATGATCAACGAGCACAACGCGGCCATGCAGCAGCAACCGCCGCATCTGCGACCCAACGCCCTGTGCATCAAACGAACCGTCTACTTCACCAGCTACGTCGTCGACAGCGCCGACGCGCAGAAGCTGCTAGCGCTCATGCCGAGCATCCCGCGTGGCGACAATGCGGGGCGGGCGGGCGACGGTCTCCGCGTCCATGGCACTAACATTATCATCGTCCCGCGGCCTTGCCCGAAGCCGCTGCTCGCCAAGGTCGGCGGCCTCGGCGCGCGCATGACCTGGCAGGTCACAGGCACCGCGTGCCACCACAACGCTCTCTGGGCCGCATGCGTCGCGCCCGTGCCGCCTACGGCCGCGTACCACACAGAAGGTCGCGTGCCGCTCGTCGTGCTGGCGCTCAAGCAAGGTGCGCGACCCGCCGACGCGGCCAAGATTAACACCTGGTCCGCGGTTCCCCCGGAGAAGCGCTTCACGTTTACCACGACAGTGCGCGAAAAGACGATCCTGCGCGTCGAGGCCGACGACCCGCGCGAGGGCGAGTACGAGAGTCTGTTTGCCAACAAGCCCAGTCGCGGGAGCAATAACAATAACCGCGGCAGCTACAACAATGGTCGCGGCAGCTACAACGACCGTGGCAGCAATAAGCGGAAACACAACGGCGACGACTGGAACCCGCCCAAGCAACCCGCGGCGGATGCGGCCGCGGCTGCCGGACGAGGCGGACGCGGCGGAGGACGCGGCGGTAGGGGCGGCCCGGCCGTCGGGGCGGGGAC
>NW_006271969.1:4311122-4322564 GCF_000225605.1 Cordyceps militaris CM01
TGGTGGTGGCGGAGGCAAGGGTAAAGGCAAGGGCCGGGGCGGCCACGCTGCGCACTACCGCTCCCTCGACGACGTTGGGTTCAAGAATGGGCCTGCCGAGGTCAATTACGACGACTCGCACCCGCCGGCGAATGCGCCGACTGGGCCGCGCAGCGGCGGCCGGTCAAACGGCGGCGGCGGCGGCGGTGGCGGCAACAATGTGACGGATTTGCAAAACTATTATTGAGCAGTCTCACGAACAGGGCTTTTGCCGTGTTGCAACATGTTGAAAGGGCAGGCTGGTAGAGAGGCATTTTTTTGTCTGAGATATTCCCCCAATCTGTTTAATCTTCGTGTATATCTTATCATGGCTAGGGAAAGTGTGGTGTGCTTTGCTGGGCTACAAAAGCAGTATCTTGCTTTTGTTGTTTTAATTTTTTTATGTTTTTTTGGCGTATCGGATATTGACTGTCATAACTCATTGCGTATAATTTAATTGCAATAGCTAGTTACAACCAGACGAGTACACCGGGAGGAGTCCTCAATGACGTTTCTTCAACTTTGCATTATCCGTGCAAAGCATAGCGCTCTAAAATTGGCAAATGTTCCTTGGTATTGTTTTTCTATTACCCTGCATCCTCTGACACCTTTCTCTCTTACTCATCCTCGCTTTCCTCGTCGTCCTCCTCCTCGGCATTCTCCAACCATTCCACCAGCACCCTACACTTATCCCTCAGCGCGGCCATGGCCTCACCGTCGGTCGTGCGCGCGTCCTCCCACCACGCCAGGATGCCCTCCTCCTCGAGGACGTCGAGCGCGTACAGCTGCTGCAGCAGGGCGGCGAGCACGGTGCCCGCCTTTGGCGGGTCCACGCCGCCCACGTCCGTCAGCGCCGTCTGCATGGCCAGGATAAAGGCCACCTGCTCCGGCTCGCCGCCGCCGACACCGACTTCGAGCAAGAATTTGACAGCGCCCGCCCGCGCCGTCAGCGCCGTCTCAGCCGCTTTGCTCGGGTCCAGCGGGGGGCGGTCGGTTTGGGGAGCTGCGACGACGAGCTCGGCAGCGCGGCGCGCAAACGCCGTGGCGACGGCGCGCCGCATCATCTCGTCCGAGGCGTTGTTGGCGAGCCGCAGGCCCATGAACTCAAGCTTAGCAGAGTCAAAGTCGCCCGAGGCGGCGCGCAGCGCATCGAGAATGCCGTGCACGGCGTCGGCGTGGAACGACTCCTGGCCGGCGGCCTCGGGGTCCGGCTCTTCGCCAAACGCGGCCTCGCTGCCGTCGGTTGAGTACGTCGCGGAGGCGAGCGTGGAGACGGACGATGTGGATACGTTGAAGCCCGCCATGGAGTATATGAGCGACTGCTGCAGCCGCGCGGGGTCGTCGTCCTCGAGATCGTCGGCCTCGGGATCGGAAAAGGCGGCGCCGACGCCGCCGACGCCGACGATGGCGGTGTCGGTGGTGGCGGCCGTGCCAAGGGGTGTGATGGCGGAGATGGCCGTGTTTTCGGCAATAGTGACGCCGTCGCCAATGTGTACGCCAAACGAGAGGAGCGCGCCGGGCGCAATGGTTGCGGCCTTGCCGACCTGGACGCCATCAGCCAGGATGGCGCGCGTGACTGTGGCGTCCTGGTCAATCGATACGTCGTTCCAGAGAATGGCATCTGTGAGGGTGACGCCGGCGCCAATGACGCAGTCGCTGCCAATGATGCAGTTTGTGACGGTGGTGCCTGCGCCGATGTTCGTGTTGGCACCAATGACAGAGTTCCGCAGGCGCGCGCTCGAGGCGTGGCACGCGCTGCGCTCAATGACGACGCGGTTGTGGTGCGCCTGGTACGACGAGTGTGGCGCGAGATTGTTCTCCGGGACAAACGGAAAGGTCCAGCGGCCGAGGACGTCGCGGCTGACGGCGTCGTACATCTGTAGGTTGCTAGCGCGGGCGGCATAGCCGTCGTCGACAATGTGCGCGTAAATCATCTTGCCGTTGAGCTCCCAGTCCTTGAGCACGCCATGCAGGAAGTTGCGGCGCGGCAGCTCGTAGTCGAAGCTCTCGGACCAGAGCGCGAGTACTTCGGGCGTGCAAATATCCACCTGGGCGTCGATGAGGTCGGCGCGCACGTCAAAGTCGGAGGAGAGCTCTTCGGGGATGGCCGGATCGAGCAGCGTGTAGTGCTCGTCGCTGAGCGGGCTCATCTCGTCGTAGTGCAGGCAGCGCTGGGTCTCGTTGTCGACGACAAAGACGGGCGTCAGGCCGCCGCCCTCGGCCTTGGTGCGGTGGGCATCGCGGCCGCCGGAGCGCAGCACACACGTCATGATGTTGAGGGCCGACGTCTCGCGGCGGCGTCGGTGGGCTGCCAGCACGCCGTCCAGCATCAGGTTCGATACCAAGTCCCCGTGCACGAGGATGAAGTCGCCGTCGATGAGCGAGCGTGTGTCGAGGTCCCGCAGCACGTCGCCCACGGATCGCGCATCGGCTACGCGGATAAACTGGATGAGGGAAAAGGGCGACGACTTGGAGGCGGTGGACCAGCGCGAGCGGTTCAAGTACTCCTCGACGGCGTCGGTGTTGGCGCCGCAGTAGAGGAAGACTTCGTTGACGCCGTTCATGGCCAGGAACTCGAGCGTGTATTCGATCAGCGGCGTGTTGCCCAGCGGGAGGAGACACTATCCCTGTCAGTATAGAATGTCGTGGTCGGGGTGACGGTATTCGTACTCTTGGTCTGTCAATCGTAAACGGCTTGAATCTATCTTGGAACGAGTCGGCGAGGATCTGCGAGCTTCGTCAGTCCAGAACCAGTGCCCCACGGTCGAAGGGCAGCACTCACCACGGCCTGCAAGACATCCTCGCCCTTGGTCTCGGCGCCCGACTTGGCGGGTTTTTTGCCCTTGGCCGAGCTGGCGCTGTTCTTTCCCTTGTGCGACATGATTGCACGAGGAGAAGAGCGGGAGGCAATGCGCGGGCCAAAAGTTGATGATGGAGCTATCAGAGGTGGGCTGTGACTCAAAATATCGTGGGTTGAAGTGGGCTGGCTTCTGCACAGCGTGGGGTGGCCTACCCTGTAGTCGTTTGCAATTTGGCGGGATTGGACGGCAGTTTCAAATTGTTGCAGTTTAAATTGTTAGTACCTAGGCAGTTAGCTACCGAGTTTGCATTTTCTTTCGGGCACCTAGTTGTTGTTGTTTTAATGATCAGACTATCGTAGTAAGGTACACTGCCCAATGCCGTTGCTTGGTCTGGGCAAGTAACAACGAAACACCAAGACAGATGGGTGGGAGCTACGCTCGTATTGGGGGGCCCATGCTCTTTGCAGCGCAGAAATGCCGTCACGGACGAGTTGAGATGCAGAGATGCTTGCGCAAAGATGAATGTGCAGCCGGGGTGCTCGCCGCGCGCCGGGCTGTACCAGCGCGATATGCTTATATTCCGAAGCTGGACAGGGACGTGGCCAACGAGCACCGCGTGAGAGCTGTGAAGCAGGACTACAACCGGTGGCGTCTCTGTATCTCTACCCTTATAATGTTCTTGATCGCAGCTCGCAGCGTCACTGCCCCAGTGCGCGAATACTACTCCAACATCCTTCCAGCTTTACTGATTGGTATGACAAACGGCGTACACAGAATGTAACCCATCACTGCCAACTTGACGCTTTCATGCATACATGCATAATTAAGTACATTAGTAAAAAGCAGACGTATTGTTAGGGAAGGTCTTGCTTCGTTTATAGGCAGCTGGTAATTAAGCTTGTATTAGTGACATAAAAAGTACAATATATTGGGAAGTTGTTCGCTGCCAGGGACTTGGCAGCTAATCGCCTTTCAACAGTCAGGGACCCTCGACAAGTTCTGCGCGTCCGAGTATTATAGTAAATGAAATATGAGCAAAATTATTTAAAGTTTAAGGCGGGCGCTGCAAGAAGGAGATTTCCTGGGCGGAGTCTGACCACCCTGGGGAGATGCGGGCAGCGGCACATCAGATTTTTCGATTGGCTTTTGAAAGGACTTGATGGTTTATTATTGTGGCTCCAGAATTCTGAAGCTGCAGCCGTGTCGAATTTGCTCTGTTTGTTGGCAGTTTGACTGGGGAAAGCAGCCGGATATTCTTGCTATCTTCTTACTATTTATCAACTTCTTCTTTCTAATTTTCTCTATTTTTATTTCCTCTTATCCTACTTGTCTTACTTATCACTTATACTCATTTCAATCCCTCTTATTCCTTTTCCTAGTTAAACCTTGTTAATAATAGAGTGTAGACTTATGTGTCCATGGAGCAAAGATTGTGGCTTGACTGGTCAAAGTACAGATGTCATCTGCGCTACTGCAAGGCCATATGTACAGACAGGGACCGCTGTGGCTGTGCCCCGGGCCAGCCTCTGTATTTTGGCCACTGCAGAATGGTCTTTTGGACTTCAATATAGGGCAGATGCGGCATGGGTTTGCACATGAAATATTATTACATTATTACATTTCACTGTTTATTGCGCAATGGTAACTGCGCATAATATGGGGGCTCTCTTCCCCCGCGCTTGTGGCCAGCCAACCACTGCCTCTGTACCAGTCATAACGTGATTCGTCTCTCTGCAAGCTCCTCTCCTTGGTCCATGCAAACCTCCTCGTCTTGATGCAACCTCACAACCTATCCACACCATTGCCCACCGCCCACACCAGTAATAACTAATAACCACCACCTCCACCCATTCCACATGTTTCTCCTCCTTCGGCCTTCACTTCTGCTGCTCGCCAAATCCTCCGAGACGCCCTCTTTCGCTCCATCTCGTTGGCCAGCTTGCTCGTCATCATCTTCTGTTGCTCCTCTCACTACCTAAACTAATAACCACCTAGGTAGTTTACTTCCTTGGTGTCCCCCCCTCCTCGCTCGCTTACTGGCCAATTCTCCGCCCCAGTCAGTGCCTTACTCTTAGTGTCCGTCGTAGGTATTCGTCTTTGGCGCGCTAGTGGACAAGATGCGATTGATTTTTTTTTGCGCCTTTACTGCCATAATTTATTGCTGCTGTTGCGATCGCATTGCCCTGCCACCCTCCCCCTCCCAACCAATCAAGCCTCGCGCCCGCCGCCGCCGCCGCCACAGTCGCCGCCTTGGCTGACCCTTCCTCGCCCGCCGCTACCAGGTTTCGGTCGCCCTTCTTTTTTTTGACTTTTTTGTTTGCCAAAGCCTTTCAAAGCAACTTCGTTCATCTCCTTCTCCAGACCGCGCTCCAATTGCTCGCGCAAGTCACCCCTTGCGGTACGTCCAACGCCGCGTCGCGCCGGCACGTCAGTCTTTTCTTTGCGCGGTCGCCTAGTCGGTCAGCTTGTCCGTCCCGTCAACCTCCCCTTCGGCGTCGCCGGTCGTCAACCTCCGATCCCTACCTCGCCGACATCAATACCACAGCTGTGCGTCCATCGTCGCACCAGTCTGCGCGCATCTCACGGCCCTTTTTTGCCTTTATCTCGATACGGAAATAGTACCGTCCGCGTCATCGGCCTCGTCGGCTCCGCCATCACTCTTCTGCCCCCCCTCGTCTCCTGCGAGGAGCCGACGCAACCTCGCTTCTGCGCCGTGCGCCCTTTCACCTCCTCCACCACCATGTCCGGCACAGACGTTGGCCCTGCCCAGGGCACAGGCAACAATGCGAGCGAGTTCGTGAGTCACCTCGCGCTGCTAGAGAAGCAATCGCTGCAATACTAATTCCTTCTATAGGTTCGCAAGTTGTTCAAGTAGGCTACTACCCCCCTACCGCCGTCGCCCATCAATGCTAATAATCTGCAGAATGTTGGAGGACCCTTCCCATCAAGATGTTGCCCGTTGGGGAAAGGATGGCGATACCTTTGTTGTTGTCGAAGTCTGTATTCGTTAGGTCCCCCATGCACACCGCATCTAACATGAAATAGGGCGAGAAATTCACCCGATCTATCCTCCCCAAGCACTTCAAGCACAGCAATATGTCTAGCTTCATTCGCCAACTCAACAAATACGATTTCCACAAAGTCAAGCCATCCGCTGATGCCGATGGTTCGGCCCCAAGCGGCAATGTACGACGCCATCGCCGAAGCCAACCCCCCCATTCTCACTGACAGCCTTGGCAGGTCCTCGAGTTCAAGCACCCATACTTCCGCGTAGACAGTAAAGATGATCTCGACAACATCCGCCGCAAAGCCCCAGCTCCCAGGAAACCGCAGCCCCCCGAAGATTTCACTACGAGCCAGCACGTCAGCGTCATTTCCGAGCAGCTTACTGCCACACAGCAGCAGGTCCAGCAACTGCAAGAGCTCTTCGCTGAAGTTTCGCAAACCAATCGACTCCTCGTCAACGAAGTCCTGACACTTCAGAAGATGATCAACGCCCAAAAAGGCGCTCAGCACGAGATGCTCAACTATCTGACTGTCTACCCCGGCCGCACAAACGCCATGATGACCCGCCCGATGGCCTCGAACGGAGCCGTCCCGCAGACCGACGTCGACGAATCCGCCCCTGAATTACGGAGAGCCCGTGAGCTTTTAGCCAGCGTCGCACCCGATGCCATTGCCGATCGTGAGCTTGAGCGTCTGCACGATGTATATGGCCCTATGACCGACTCGAGCGCCATGGTCACCCCCGTCACCATGCCCATGCTGCACGATCCCATCACCGATCTTAGCCGGTACCCCGTCTATCCAGTCGGCCAAACCGTCGGCATCGACCCTTTTTCTTCCGACCACATCCAGAAGCTCCCATACGCCATGCCTGGCGACGCCGTTGGCGCTGCTGGGCTCGCCGATCCTCACCACCACACCCAACAGCACACACCGACTTCCGCAGGCCCTACCCCCGTCATGGGAGCTGCTGCGCCAGCCAACTCGCGAGAAGCGCCAGCCATCTGGGGGGGAAAGAAACCCCACGTGTTCCTCGTCGAAGACGATCCCACCTGCGCCAAGATTGGTATTAAGTTTCTCAAATCAATGGGGTGTGAGGTGGAGCATGCCGTAAGTCGTCGAGTAGAAACTGGCTGACGACGAAAAAGTTGCTGACAAGATGTAGCCCGATGGTGCTGAGGCCTATAATCGGATGAATGCTGTGGGAAGAGATTACTTTGACCTGATTTTCATGGACATTATTATGCCCAAGCTTGATGGTGTTTCTGCTAGCATGTATATCCGACAACAGTGCCCTTCGACACCAATCATCGCCATGACATCAAATATTCGGCCGGACGAAGTGAATGGCTATTTCGAACATGGTATGTGTCGTGTCAACCGTTTCGCTTGTAACACGGGCTAATTGACTGTAGGAATGAACGGTGTCCTGGCTAAGCCCTTCACAAAAGAAGGAATGCTCAAGTCAGTAAAGACACACCTAGCCCACTTGCTGAAGAATCCGCCTCCGGCCGACAGTGCGGGCGCCTTTATCATGCCTGCAATGGGATTCATGGACGGCACGACGCCCGTCAAGCTGGAGGCTCAGACAGCTGGCTCAGGGAACAATTGGGCCACCAATGGCATGTCGCAAGGCGACGTGGATCATGGATATGGCATGGTGAATGGAGGCGCAGCATATCCGATGGCGGCGGCAAGCCGGCAACCGTACGTCGCGGGGATGGACGGCTCGTCAGGGCGAATGGCGCCGGATCACGAGAGTCCTCCAGAAAAGCGGCAACGCCTGAATAATTCGCAAGGCAACTTTGCGTAAAGGGCCGAGGCCAACACAACAGCACGGGGCCGGATGTCGAAGGCTTCAAGGTAGCCGAGACAGTGAGTGGAAGGAAAGCAAAAATAAGCACCGGCAGGTGCGGATGGGCATCGTTTTATGGTTGGCCCTTTGTCGGCCGCCTCGCTCACAGGCTGCGGTCGATTGCGGTCTGGACCAGCTTCATCAGGGTGGGGTTCGGAGTTCGGGGCTTGGGTGATGCAAAGTGACATGTGCGCAAGTGTACATGCATCACATTTGTTTGTTTTGTTTGTGTGTTTTTATTATTCATATCCTGGTTGGGTGAGGAAGGAGTGCAAGCAAGTCATTACTGGATGTCGAAAGCGAAGCGGCTGTATGGTCAGCCGACGGCGTTATTCTCTTGGGGGATTTTTCTTTCTTTCTTGGATTATACACTTTTTGGTCTATCATTAGCGGGCCGTCGGATGTGGAAGAGAGGGAGAAAGAGAGCCAAGGCAAAAATTGTTTTGTTTTTTCTTATTAATGCTGTGTAACCATTATCAGCGGGCGGCTGCATGGCCAGGTTTGAGTCTGGGCCCCTTGTTGGGGGCCAGAAGGATGGGAGAGAAAGACAATCATGCCACGACACTGTTTGGATGACTACCTAGCGACCGTGGCTTGGACAATTGTCTTTGCAGGTTTGATCTACTGTCTGTGACGATGCAAAATATAACTTGACTTTTCCTGGGCGCAAGCGTATCGTGCTGAGACTATTGTTCACATCTTACTCGTTGTTTGAATGAGGTGCCGTCATGCTTTTCAAGATGCACCAAATGTCGCATGAAATGAGAATCTCTTGGGCGTTGGCTCTTTCGAGCATGTGCACACTTCCAGGCGCAAACCGCGGGATGCCTGCCGATGGCTAGTCATGACGTTGTTGGTCTCGACTGTCTGCGCGACTCATGTATACCAGTGAAGGCAGAGATGGTTAACGCAACGGGTTGCTTTAACAACACTTCTGGGACGTTGGTTCAACATGAGAAATCTAATTTTCCTCTTTGAATTCAGGAATATTCCCAACCAACATCAAACGTAATTATTTTGTGCTGTTGAGTTCGACAACAGGACGGATTCAACATTGTGTCTCACACCAGAAAAGTGCCCCAGTTAAATGCACTCTACGCGTCGCGTCCACCCACGGCGCGTCTTACCATCCATCATCTTTTGGCCCTACACTCACTTGCCCGCGACAAGAACGACCTCGTTTTGGCTACATCGCACGCCGTAGCTCACAAAATCGACATCATGCCGCACGCAGAAGGTACATCACCCGCGACCGTCAAGGACGAACCCGTCGACGATGCCGGCCTCCCCAGCAGCATCCCACAAGGCGACGAAGACGACGTCGACATGCTCGACGCCAGCCACGCCGCCGCCGACGACGCCGCCGTGAAGAAGGCCGACGTCAAGCTCGAGGACCTCTTCGATAACGACGACTCGGACGACAACGAGTTTCCCTCGTCGGCGCCCGTCAAGTCGGAGCCGCCCACCTCACAGGAGGGTCCCGCCTCGCCCATGTACGAGCCAGCAGAACCCGGCGTCCCAATGCAAACGTGCTGGAAGCTGACTGCGCAATGAATATAGAGACCTCTCGTCCCTCAAAGCCTCGGACCCCGAAGTTATGCGCAGCTTCTACCAGCGCTTGTTTCCCTGGCGCCAGTTGTTTCAGTGGCTCAACCACAGCCCGACGCCCACCAACGACTTTGGCAACCGCGAGTTTGCCTTTACCCTGCAAAATGACGCCTATCTACGCTACCAGTCTTTTGCCACGGCAGACCTGTGAGCATCCGCCGCACAAGAACACCCAGTACCCAAGCTCCCCGCTAACCGCTCGCTACCAGCCTCCGCAAAGACGTCCTCCGCCTCATGCCCTCGCGCTTCGAAATCGGCCCCGTCTACACGACCAACCCCCGCGACCGCAAAACGTTGCGCAACTCGTCGGCGTTCAAGCCGCTCGCCAAGGAGTTGTGCTTTGATATTGACTTGACAGACTATGACGACATCCGCACGTGCTGCGACAAGGCCAATATTTGCACCAAGTGCTGGACCTTTATGACCATGGCCATCAAGGTCGTCGACGTGGCGCTTCGCGATGACTTTGGCTTCCAGCACATCTTGTGGGTGTACTCGGGCCGTCGCGGTGCGCACGCCTGGGTGTGCGACAAGAAGGCACGCAGCATGGACGACGCCAAGCGCAAGGCCATTGCTGGCTACCTCGAGGTCGTCCGCGGTAGCGCGCAGGGCGGCAAAAAGGTCAATGTGAAGCGGCCGCTGCATCCTCATCTTTCGTACGTCGTATTGAACCCCCTCCCCCCAAAAGCCAAGCAGGCCAGACTTTTTGTATACTGACCGCCGTAACAGCCGCAGCTTGGAGATTCTCAAGACGCATTTCCAGCATGATGTGCTCGGTGTCCAGGATCCCTGGTCCACCGACGAGCGCGCCGAAAAACTCCTGCATCTGATCCCGGACCGCACCCTCAGCGAGTCGCTCCGGCGCAAGTGGGATGCCGCGCCCGGCCGCGCCTCGGCGGCCAAGTGGGCTGACATTGACGCCGTCGCCAAGTCCGGCGGCGCCGGCAAGTCCCTCGACACGCTCGCCCTCAAGGAAGCCAAGCAGGACATTGTCCTTGAGTACACGTACCCGCGCCTCGACATTGAAGTCAGCAAGAAGCTCAACCATTTGCTCAAGTCGCCCTTTGTCGTGCACCCGGGCACCGGCCGCGTTTGCGTGCCCATTGACACATCCAGCGACGACACCGTCGAGGCCTTTGACCCGCTCGCCGTGCCCACCGTGCAGGGGCTGCTGGCGGAGATTGACGCTTGGCAGGGCAAAAACGGCGAGGGGAGCGCCGACAGCGCGCCGGCGGTGGCGGACTGGGAAAAGACGAGCTTGAAGCCGTATCTAGAGTACTTTAGGTCGTTTGTGGCTGGAATCATGCGCGAGGAGCGCGAGGCGGCGCGGGTGAAGCGAGAACAAGAGGAGCATTCGATGGAGTTTTAAAGATGGCAAGATGGGTGGGTAATGACGTTGATGACTGTATATACTTTGGTTCTTTTTCACTGTCCAGCATTGTGCATTTGGAATTTTGGGTACACCTACTCTGGGAACATGGCTAGAAGCACCATTATCTTGCGAAATTGAAATCAGATATGAAACGAAAATGGCGCCTGTTGTCTATGCAATGGGTATTTCGGTCTATGCAGTGGCAGCCTCGTCCTTGGGCGCCTCGTCAGCTTTCTCGCCTTGACCCTCCTCGGCTTGCTCGCCCGTCTCATCCTCATCTTCCGCAGCCTCGTCCGCATGATGTTCCTCGCCCGCCTCCCCCCGCAGCCTGCCGCCCTTGCGCTTCGGAATGACGCTCAGGAACGCCTTGCCCCAGTCCTCAAACTCCAACCACTTGAGCATAATGTCCACGACGTGGTTCGTCGCGAGCACCTGCCGGCTCTGCATCACCATGTACTCGCCAATGGGCAGCCGCGCGGTGCGGATCCCCCGCTCACGCGCCCGCCGGTAGCACAGGCCCTTTTCGCGGTTCTTGTCCACCAGCCCGCCGACCACGTACGTCGTGTTGGGCTCCAGCCGCGCGAGCGTGTACGGCGCGTCCGACGAGAGGTACACAACGTCCTGCAGCGCCGGGTCCAGCGGCGGCTCCGGGTCCGGCAGCGGGAACGGATCGTGCGCGTCGCGCGGCCACGGCGCGGGGTTCTCCTGGCTGCGCCGCAGCGGCCCGATGAGCAGCTGCTCGTGTGCGGGCCCCCCCGCGCGTCCGCGGCGCCGGCGGCGCC
>NW_006271969.1:4322664-4337208 GCF_000225605.1 Cordyceps militaris CM01
GCGACGGTGGTGTGGGCGGCCATTTGCGCGCGCGCGGCGGCGGCGCACGCCACAAAGTCGCCCTCAAACACGGACGCGCCCTTCCAGCTGTTCTGCTGCGCCTGCAGCACGTCGTTGAAGCGCGCGGCGAGCTTGCCGCCGAAGCCGGCGACCCAGAGGTGCGCGCAGTACTTGGCGCCGCGGTTGTCCGAGTACGCGCGCGTGACCTGGCTCGAGAGCGAGATGCGCTCCTTGTCCGTCATGTACGCCTCAAAGTCGCAGTCGAGGACGATGCTGAGCGGCACGAGCGTGGCCGCGTGCTTGTCGCGCCCGTACACGACGCGCGGGTCGGCGCCGCCGGCGACGAGCGCCGCGCGCTCAGAGCGCACGCGCTGCTTGTGCGTCTGCCGCTTCTCCCGCCGCTTCAGCCGCCGGTCCTCGCGGCCGTCCTCCCACTGCTGCTGCTTGCGTAGCCGCTTCTGCGCGTTCTTGGACAGCGGCGTGGGCTGCTGCAGGTGGCTGGCTTCCCCCTCGGGGCAGGGGGCGGTCTGCTCCGCCGCTGCTTGCGAGGGAGTGGCGGTGGCGGGAGGCTCGGGAGCTGCGACTGATTGTTCGCTGGAGGTCATTGTGTGAAAAGGTCGACTTATAAGTACAGCGTGATGAGAGACGAGAGGTGAGCCGGTTCTCACGGCCTGGAAGGTGTATGTTGGCAGAGAAGGGCCAATTCGTCGTGTGAGAGCTGAAATGGAAGAAAGTCCCAGAAAAAGTGTATCCTTGAATGTCATGTAAGCGTAATGTTGATTAAACTCAGACTCGTTCTTGTCGACGTTGAAAAAACCATGGAAAAAGGCCACCAACTTTTTCCAGTTACACTGAAGCAGGCGGGTCAAACCTCAAAGTAGGTACCTTTGTACCTATTTTCCCCACAAATTACCACGATCCACAGTCGGCCAATCATAGCTCGCAAAATGATAATAAATCACGTGATGACTACGGAGTGCTCCATCTCTCACCAGAAGAAAACAGCTCCCCCGTGGCTTCAAGACTAGTTACCCTTCAGCAACATTGCCCCCGACACACATGGCTAGCCACGAGGACCACGGCCATCAGGCCGCCGCCGGGGCGGACAATGTCTACCAAGCTCACGACGTGCTCGACGAGACGGCCAAGACGGCCGTCGTCGGTCTCGGGGCGGGTTTCTTCATGGCGGCGGTGCAAAACGCCTTGTCGAAGCGTAATGTTGGTGCCTTTGGCGTATTCAGCCGGGGCGCTCCCATCATTGGACTGGCCGGTATGCATTAAGATCTCCCCAGATGAGCCAATTGGACGATGAAGGCGACGCTACGCGTAAAAGCCTCTTGGTAAACTCGCCGTCGGCAATTCAAGATGTCCGGCTACGCTTGGATTTGGGTGCTAACTTTTGTGTGTGTCGTATAGCTGCCTCGCCTGCCGCCTACACATTTGTCTCCCGCACAGTGATGAACCTCCGCGAAAAGGACGACGCTTTTGCCGCCGCCCTCGGTGGCTTCGCCGCCGGTGCTGTCATCGGTCTTCCCAGTGAGTAGCTCTGCGGACACCTTATGATTTCCCAATGAGGAACAAAAGAAGAAGGAAAGAAGCTGACATGTCTTGTAGCCAAACGCATGCCCATGGTCTTTGCCCTCGGTGGCCTCGTGGGCGGTGTTCAGGGCGCGTTCAAGCTGCTCGGCGGGCGCCTAGACAGCTTCAAGGAGGAGGGTGACGAGTTTGCGCGCAAAGAGACGATCCGCCGGACAACACGTGTGCCCGTCGAGCAGACCATCTCCGAGATTGGCGAGGGACGAGGTATGTCTCGACGACCGCACACCACTATGATGTAGCTGCTAACGACGTACAGGCATCAAGCCTCCAGGCTACGAAGACCGCCGGAGAGAGCGAATCCAGGAAAAGTACGGCTTCGAGATCAACCCCGTCAAGGCGACTGTCGAGGGCAGCCAATAAACCTTGGCGGCCTCTCGTGCACACTTCTTGAGTGAGACGAGACCCGACCCCGCCGGGGTTATGGTGGTGGTGAAATAACATGTACATAACCTCTTCTATGGCTGAGAAGAGATGCTACACTAGAGAATTTGGGATTTTTTTTTGGGTTCTTTCTGTCCTTGCTGAAGTGCTGCGTGCAGCGTCTTGCCGAGGCCACCAAAGGTACGCCCCCTTCTCACAACCCCTTTTTCACACTACCCGTTTCTATGATGATACGTTGAGGCTGTTTATGATCCTCTGATTACATCAACTCACCATCTATCTACATTGTTTTTCACTGAGAAACATATCCTTCCGCCATACATGTACCTGCTAAAGGGAAACGCACACCGCTAACAAGGACCTCGACAGATCTCAGCAAACGTTGATAAACTGAGGTGGACGAGCAAAGTGTTCTCGCCTTCAAAGACAGCCTGGCGTACATACCGCCGCATGTTTATTTATTTGTTATATACTCTTTATATTATCAGCGCCATTTTGATATGACACCTCGTGTCTGTGCTGCGATTCATAAGCCTTGCGTAATATACAACCAAACAACGCCATTTCGCCCTAGAATAAAATCACGCTATGATGTATCAATGACCGGTTACAGCTTATAGCGCCTTGACGGACTGAAAGAAGGGGTTGGCCAGTAGTTTCTCGTCGTCGCCCACGAGCGCCTTGAGCCTGGCAACCTGCTCCTCCTTGCTGAGCCCGGCGTCATGGACCTCGGCGCGCCAGCGCACCAGCAGCGCCTTGAGCAAGGCGCTGCCCTCCTCGACATGCGCCTTGCTGTAGCTCAGCCCCCCGAGGTCCTCGTGCTTGGCGGTAAAGTCCTCGAGCTCGTCGGCCTTGCGCTTGGCCATGCGCACGACCTTGTCCGGGAAGCGCACCAGCTCGGCGACGTGAATGCCAAAGCTCTGATCGCAAATGCCGGGCTCGACCTTGTACAGCAGGGTGACCTCGCGCTTGGCACCGTCATCGCCATTCTTGCCGCCGTCGGCGCCGCCAATGTGCGCCGTGACGTGCAGGTTGGCCACGTTGGGGTGCTGATCGGCGAGCGCGGTGAGCTCGTGGAAGTGCGTGGCAAAGAGGGCAAAGCAGCGAATCTCCTTGACAATGTGCTCGGAAATCGCCCAGGCGAGGCCGAAGCCGTCATAGGTGGACGTGCCGCGGCCGAGCTCGTCAATGATGATGAGGGAGTCGGCCGTGGCCGACTTGAGAATGTTGGCCGTCTCGAGCATCTCGGCCATGAACGTGGACACGCCCTTGAGCTGGGAGTCGCTGGCGCCGACGCGGGCGAGGACAGCGTCAAAGATGGTGAGCTCGGCAGAGGTGCAGGGCACAAAGGAGCCGATTTGCGCGAGGAGCGCAATGGCGCCAATCTGCCGGATGTAGGTCGACTTGCCGCCCATGTTGGGCCCGGTGATGATGAGGAACGACGAGGCGTCGCGGGTGAGCGTGACGTCGTTTGTGATGAACTGGACGTCGTCCTGCAGCTCAAGGCAGGGGTGGCGCGCACCGACAAGCCGCGTCTGGCCTTGGCCGCCGGGCGGGTGCATGGTCGGGCGGACATAGACCTCGGGGGCGTGGACGGCGCAGTGCGCGAGCGAAACGATGACGTCGAGGTGCGCGAGGACGCCGGCGAGGCGCTCGAGCACGGGGCAGTACGAGGCGGCGACCTGCACCACCTCGTGCACGAGGCCGCTCTGCGTGCGGTTGTAGTTTTGCGACAGCTGGTCGTGCTCGCGGCGGTACGCCTGCAGCTTCTTGGTGGTAAAGTAGACGCCGTTCTTCTGCGTCGAGCACTCCTGGTACTGGGCCCTGTTGCGGATGCAGCTGGCTTCTTGTCGCGTCAACCGCATGCACACACCGTGAACTTTGTGGCTTGTCTCGAGGAAGATCTTCTTGTCCGCCTCCTGACCGAGGTCGGCGGCGGCTTCCTGGAACTCGGCGCGGATGTTGCGGTCGAGCGCGTCGAGCTTCTTGCGGATGATGCGCAGGCCGGCGTCGTAGTCGGGCTTGATAATGTACTCGTGGCGGTCGAGCGCGTCGAGGTCCACCGTCTGCTCCACCATGTCCTGCAGCCGGCCGAGGCTGTCGGACAGGTCGCGGAGCTTGCTCGTGTAGGCCGCGTCGAGGGGGTCGCGGTACGCCTCGTCCATGACGCCTTCTAGTGTACCGAGGAAGCCAGGCAGGCGGATGATGACCTGGTACGCGCGGACGACGTCTTCGAGGTCGGCCTTGTTGCGCTGGAAGCGCTTAGAGAGCCGGTACAGGTCGGGGACGGAGCGCAGGTGTGTTTCTTGCATCGTCTGGCGGAGCTCCGTGTCGGTGACAAACGCCTCGACGAGCTGCTGGCGCTTCTCAATCTCGTCCTTGCTCATCAGCGGCTGCTTGAGCCACTGCGCCAGCAAGCGGCTGCCGACGGGCGTCTTGCAGTGGTTTAGCACGCCATAGATGCTCATCGTCTTGGCGCCGTCGCGGGGGCCGGGCATCAAGTTCAGCGCCTTGAGCGCGGCGGCGTCGAGCTTCATAAACTGGGCGAGGTCGTGCTGGTAGAGCTGGTACTGGCCAAAGTTGGAGGGGTCCTGGAGGATGCTGAGGTACTTGATGAGCGACGCGGCCGAACCCATGGCGAGCTTGAGGTCCGTCTGGGGGAGCAAAGCGGTGGCCGTCTCGTCCTTGAGCAGGCGCGCCAGGTCCTGGTCAATGTCGCGGATGCCAAAATCGGCGGCGGGCCGCTCCGCAATGGCGACGCCACAGCTGTCCAGGATTTGGCGGAGCTTGGCCAGCTCGGGGTCCTTGTCCTTTTCTGACTTGTCCTGGGGCAGGAGGCACTCGCGGACGCCGAGCTGGATGAGGAGGGCCTCGAAGTTGGAGTAAAGGTCGTTGTCAAGGAACTCGCTGACGCCGAGCTCGCGCACCGAAGCATCGGCGAAGCAGACGCCGACGGCGCGTGCCTCGGAGGCGCGGGTGGAAATTTTGACGGACATAATCATGGGCGCCGACTCGAATTGGCCACCGAGGTCGTCCTCGACGTCCTGTAGGTTGCCGGGGGAGGCCTGCTTGGCGCAGCGCCAGTTCATGCGGCCGTTGGGGCTCTGCCAGATCTCGACGCGCCGGCCGAGCTTGAAGAGCGCCTCGCGCAGGAACTGCCGGAAGACGGTGACGGTCATGGTGACGGAGGGCAGGCCGGTGTGGTCGTTGCGGCCGAGCTGGCGGACGACCGAGGTGGTTTTGTAGACCTGGGTGTGTTAGAGGGGGGTAGAGGTGTGCTGATGGATAGTGGCGTACTGTGTTGGCAATGTAGTTGGCATCGTCGCCATGGGAGGTGTACCAGTCGCCTCGGTCAAAGATGCGGACGGTGTCATCGTTGGGGGCGGGGAGCGACTTAAAGAAGCGGATGAAGCTGCCCTCGTCGTCGAGCTTCTGCTGTTAGTGTGGGATGGGCATTGTGTCAAACGTGTTGAAATTACCTTGAGTTCCGGACGGGACGCCATTGCAGGAAAAGACTCTGCGGAGAGGGTGCAGAGGATGCTGAAGGACGGTTCCTGAGATGGGTTTCGTGGCTGGTTGATAGGTGCTGGAGCTGGCCCTTTAGCTGGGTGCGCGTCAGGGTCCTGGGCGACGCGTTTTTGGCCAGACGAAATAAAGTGGCGACGCGAAAGAGGCACGACAAACGACCAGGTTTTACTGTATTTTTACGCTGTAAATTATCGGTACTCCGTGCACACGAGGAAAAGAAGAAGAGGAAAATTAAAATCATGGGAGCAGAGTTGCAGAGAATATCAAGACTGGGAATTTGGCAAAGATGGAGATGGTGACGACTATGGTAAGTGAAATATCGACGAATTACCTCATGCCATCTGTTTGTGGCCTTGTCTGTGAATGAAGATGAGGATGCGCTTACCAGTACTCATCTACCTGTACCTAGGTACTCGATTGCATTTGGCTTGGAGGAAAACCGCCAAATTATTATTCATGTCACACGTGGCCTTGAATAGCCTCCAGCCTAACAAAGCCGGCTCGCCCTACGACAGCCGCCGCGGCTCACCCTAGCCAACACATGACACTTGCTCGCTGTGTTCGCCTCCCCTACTTTTCCGCATGATGAGAAGTACTTGAGACGGACCTCATTCACCGGGGGGATACCAGAGGCAGCCTGCTGTGATACAGTGCCCGGCAGCCGGCGGTCGGCCACCCTGATAGTAATGTGGCCATCTCCCACCGCCCGGCTACCCATACCTAGCCGGGCCATTATTCAGCCCTCCACACACCTTGTCAGCCTTCGGTGATGGTGGCACACTTACTACTTGGTATGGGACCGCTTATATCCAGCTCCTTCTTGGCGCGGTTCGCTTGTGTGGTTGGCGTGAAGGCTACCAAGCGAGGTTCGAGGACACAATCGCCAGAGGCCAAGACATGGAGATGAACTCGACCACGGACACGACCCCGGCAGACGATCTCCGTCCCTTTTTTCTAACCTGTTTGACGAGAAAGAAACATGGCCAACAGAGAAGGGGCCGCGGATACGTGCAGAGAAGCCCGCCGTCTGGATAGGTCCTTCTTGGCAAAAGACCATCAAGGTGCACACCTCCAGCCCATGAATGCGAGCCCGTACAACTCCCTACACAAACTACGAACCATCTTGTCCATCAGGGTCATCCATCAATCCACTCGAGAAAATTATTCTTAAAATGCCAAGCCATCCGGATCCTTTTTTTACGTGCAGAGCATGGAAGCTAGGTTGTTGTGTGCAATGACTGGCAGAACTGGGAGGGTCCTACCCAGCTTGATCAGGGCCAAACGACAACAAATGCTGCAACCACCCGTCACCCTCACTCTCTTCTGATATCATCTGTATGTATATTGAAAGGACCCATGCTTGTGGCGTCGTGCTAGTGTCTGCATTGTTCCCAGCCCGTCGAGGGCCGACAACTTTGAAAGGAAGCTTATTTCCTCCCGCCACTGACGCTACATTTTTTTCCTTCGTGTCCCTGCCACGGTTTTTTTTTTCTGGCTTAAAAGAGTTTCCCACGCCGCACTTTTTTTTTCTTATTTTTTTCAGCTCTTCACCATTTCTAGTGAAGCGTTGGGCCAACAATCATGATTGGAAAAGTATTCACAGCAGCCGTCTTGTGGGCGACGGCGGCCTCTGCCGCATTCCATCCCATGCGCACGCCGGCTCCGAACCCAGCTGCGGCGGCCGCGACCACACCAACAATCACAGCCGTCACTGACTGTCATTTGCACGGCGCCTCAGAGCTGTATGTCATCTCTCGAGTTTATGGAAAACAAGTACTGATGCCGTCTAGGTACTGCGTGAATGGCGCCACAGAATATCTCATGCAAACAACGCCTACACAAACCACCAACCTACCAGCCAGCTTCACAGGATGCCATGCCCACGGAGCAGATCTGTAAGACTCGGGAGGTCTTCCCCTCGTTCGCGAACCGCGCCAACTAACACAAACACTCCAGGTACTGCTTCGGGCCTGGCGGCGAGGACATCTTCGCCAAGGCTGAGGGCGGCGGCGCTGAGCAGCCCGCCGGAGACAAGGACCATACTGACGAGTCCGGCGGCAACGTCCACTGCCACTCCCACGCCGGTGTCGAGTACGTGTCCCATGCATATCTGTTCCTAAACCTGTCGCTAACCTGCCCAGACACTGTGTCGGCGAGGGCGAGGGAGAGACGGCGCCCCAGTGCGACGCCCCAAAGCGCGACTACAACATTGGTCTGCGCGTCGGTCTCCTCTTCGCCATCATGGCCACGAGCGCGCTGGGCGTCTTTGGTCCGCTGTTTTTGCAGCGCGCCATGGGCAGGCACATGACGCTCCTCTTCACCTTTCTCAAGCAGTTTGGCACGGGCATTGTCATTTCCACCGCCTTTGTCCACGTACGTCCCGTCCCGTGCAGTGAACTGCAGCGAACCGATTCTATATTGCCATGGTGGCTAATCAGACGCAGTTGTATACGCACGCCTCGCTCATGTTCAACAATAAGTGTCTCGGTGATTTGGGCTACGAGTCTGTGACGTCGGCGATTGTTATGGCCGGTCTGTTCCTCTCGTTTATCGTCGAGTACATTGGCCACCGCATCGTCCTGTCCAAGGAAAAGGCCGTGGCGGCGCTCTCGATGGAGGAAAAGTCTCAGTCCATCTTTTCCGCCGAAGTAGTCACTATTCTTGTCTTGGAGGCTGGTATTCTCTTCCACTCTCTTTGTAAGAATGCCTTGGCTCTCAGAAGTACTTTGGCGCTGCTCACTAACACGTCTGGCAGTGATCGGTCTCACCCTTGTTGTCGCGGCCGATCAGTACTTCATCACACTCTTCGTCGTCATTCTATTCCATCAGATCTTTGAGGGTCTCGCTCTCGGCACCCGTATCGCCACCATTGGCACGACCCGCGACCTGCACAGTCATAACGGAAACGCCGCGGATGGCAACAACAGCCCGTCCAACGTCGGGCCCGCAACATCGCACACGGCCCTGCTCCCGCACCAGACGACCGGTCTGTCCCTGCGTAAAAAGATGGGACTGGCCTCGCTCTTTGCGTTTGTCACGCCGCTCGGCATGGCCATTGGTATCGGCGTGCTCAAGACGTTCAACGGCAACGACCCCTCGACCATCATCGCCATTGGTACCCTCGACGCCCTGTCGGCCGGCATTCTCATCTGGGTCGGTGTCGTAGAGATGTGGGCGGGCGACTGGATGGTGGGCTCGCATGGGGCCAAGGCGGAGCTGTCAGACGCGAATGCGCTCACGGTGGGCATCGCCGGCTTCGGCTTGGTTGGCGGACTGGTGGTGATGAGTGTGCTGGGCAAGTGGGCGTAAACAGGCGCCGGCCGTTGGTTGATTGCAGTCATTGTGAAGCTGCGATCCCGTTGCATGCAGTGTAGCAAACGATACCAATATGAAATGAAGGATATTGACTGCAGACTGTTTGCTCGGATGTGGCAGCCAGGTGCTAACTGTAGCTGCCATTGTAGTTGGGCCAGTCGTCTTCCCGTCCAATTACGGGGTGTTGTGGGAAGGTAAGGGAGAAAGCTGTATAAAGGATGCTAATGAAAGGACGATGAAGAAGAAGAGACGCAATGGATGAGTTGGTGAAAGTTCCAACACCGGCAGCCTTTTTTGACGCCATTTCTGGTGGTACCAGTCGGTGTCTTATTTCCTCCTTTTTTTGTCCCTTTTCAGCCTTGAGAAGCGACAACTCGGAGAGAAGCCAGAGAAGCCTCGTTCTCCTTTTCTGCCGCCATTCTCTATTTTCTGGCAGCCGGAATCCTTTGATGGCGGGTAGCCATGTTGCACAGGCGGCCTTGGGAGGGCGTGCTTTTCCTTGACCACCCCCCCACAGCAGCATAAGTCTGGCTGCTCAAAGCACACCTGAATTTGACCATGTCTGCAGCCAGCCGTCTATGGCCGCCCCCGCGCATACTGCATCTACACCCACCCCTCCAGCGGCTAGGCACCGACTGTTGAACAGGATTCAGTATAAAATGGTTGTGTTCTGCCGACTTTCTTTACCCTCTTCTCCCCTCTATAAGCACTGGCTTTCATTCATATACTCTGCAAGCCAGCCTTTGATCATCTCCCATATCAGCAAGGCCTGCTGCCCTGTCGTTTTGCGAGGTCACTGGCGCACAATACCACCAACATCAAATTTACAACCAAGCCTACCCCTTAGAATCCGTCGATAAAACAATGTCCAACCCCTCAACAACTACGGCGCCCCTCGCCGCCGCGCCTCTTTCTCCTCCTCCTTTGTGGCTGGAGCGGGCGCTCACGCAGTCTGCCGACCTGGAAAATACAATCAACGCCGCCAAGGAAGGAGCGAACCTGCCCTCCGATCGCGACGTGACGCGAGTCCGGCGCCGGCTTCGCCAACTGATCAAGAGCTTTGATGGCGTCCACGGGCATATCCGCCGCCACGGCAGGCAAGGTGCTGCTCTTGACGACAACGACGACAACGACGACGACCCCGACGACCCCGACGAGGCTGCCGAATCCGCGCAGCATGTGAGCGATGACGTGCATCCTCACACGACGGACCCTGCTGGTGCCGTCTCGCCGGCGCCTTCTTCTGCTACTGCTGACGGCGACACGGGGTCCGAGAGCCTCGCATCGCCGGTGCAGGCTGCTGCTGTAAGTGTGCTTCCTTGGCTGTTGTATTCTGGGACATTCATGGAGCAACACGGATGGACGGACAACAGAGACGCTATGAAAGTAGCCCATAGCTGTCCAGGCAAATCGCTAATACAAATCACACATATTTACAGAGCCCACCAGCCTCCCCCGCCGTGATGCCAGAGCCGACGCCGGCCCCTGCCGCCTGCCTCCCAGACATATACACCCTACCTAGGATGCCGCCAACGTCGACGCAACCGGTCCCGTCATCGCCAAGCGACGCCATCATCGAGCTCGTCCGACCCCAGTTCCCGCCCCAACTGGGCCACTCCCGATACGAGGCTGTGGTGCCGCCAACGAGCTTCCGCCGCGCTGCCCACGCCGCACTGCTGTCCAGCAGGTACCCGCCGCACATGAACCCGCGCAGCATTCCATGGGCGAGATGCACTATCGGCCGCGTGCCGCCTGTTCGGCCACCATGTCAGGGCTGGCCATGTCAGACGCTGCATGGGCCTCCGCCATTTCGTCCGCAGCAGCGCCCGCTGCATGGTTATTCGCCGCTGCCGCTGCCGCAGCTGCAGGTGTTTGTGACTCCACAGGCGTATGCGCAGAATCAGCGCTATTGGCGGATGTAGCGGCATCACGTAGCGTTGTTTAACTAGAGGAGCACTGTTGAGCAGGGTTGGATAGGAGTCGGTGATGGAACATGGAGTCTTACGCTCGGTGGAACCCGTACTGGACGAGGCTTGGTGTACATTCCAAACGCCTATATTGCAAGTTGATCGTCGTGGGAGGGAAGCTGACTACAACTGGTTACAAGGTACATAATGGAGGACGAACATGGTTGAGGTAGGAAGCGGAGATGGTCGACTTTTTAGTATCTCTTTGGTGCACTTTCATCAGCAAATGACCCGATTCGTTATGTCTTTGGATACCTAGTTATCAATTGTGATTCTAGATGTGCGTGTAGTCCAAGTCTAGAAAGGGCGCGCCATCATGTCTGGTGTCGTAGCATTACCAGTCGCCGCGAGTCGGCAAAATGACATCTTTCCTGTTGAGTGAAGCACCACCAGCAATATCAGTACTTTACAAATCATCATCTCAGCTGCATGCCGTGCTGGACATCCCATTTCTTTGCTCCGATACAAACTCATACCTCAGTCCTTGTAGTTAACCTGGCGCTGCCAGTACTCCTGAAACACCCGACACGCGCGTCCCTTGTCCTCCTTGCCCCTTGTGCTCCTCGCTTCGCGGCGGCACCTGGGGCAGCTGCCCTTGTCAAATTTGCGTCTGCCCGGGTGGTTTCGTACCACTTGGCGCGCGTCATGCTCCTCTGGAGACACCTGGCGGGCCATGTCCGTGCGGACAAAGTCGCCAAGGGCGGCATACATACGCCTCGAAGCGCCAGAGTGGCAGCAGGGCGGATTTATTGGTAAGCTTTCGACATTGTAGGCCGTCTAAAACATTTCAGCCGATGCGAGGATGCTAGGGTAATTATCAAGCGTAAGGGGGGGGGGAGAAAAGCAGGGTCGACTCTCAGTCACGACTGCAAATAGCTTCTCTATCCTCCGTCATTTCGCTTCAGTAGATCCGAGTACATAACAAGAATTAAGCTTACTGCGAAACTTTGTCTAGCCCTTGTAGTTATACTCCTTCTTCAAAGGAGTCACTAGAAAGTGCTCTGCATCCGCTGTACCAACGTCGAAACCATTTTGATGGCTTCTTGAAGAGGAAACCAGAATGAAGAAAATTCTGCATGCCACTGTTTTAAAGTGAAAAATTGTAGTACGCTGCAAAAATGGCGAGTTATTCCAGCGTTGGAAGAAGAGGAGGGAGGTAGTGGTGCCCAGTTCTGGCCATTGTGGGTTGCTGTCTACCGGCCGACACGTCTCGATGGAGTCGGTGGAAAGCGGCCTGGATCTTGGCGTTATGCAGCCTCACAGACAGAAATGATCATGGCTTGCCGGATCCGGTAGCGTAGACGCAAGAAATAACGGATGGCTTTGCAAGAAAGATGGTGGCGGGATGGATCCGAGCCGTGCAACCGGACTCCGGGGACAAGCCCAACTACGGAGTACACTCCAGTGTATGAGGGATCTACCAGCCGATTGGCAGCTACAAGCACGGAACAAGCAGGCGGATGCAACCTCCAGGCACCAGCATAGCGTATTCGAGCGGTCGGCTAAAAACTTGGCCCCAACCATGGCCAGGCTGGCGGCCTCTTTCGGGCTGCTGCATTAGCGTGGACTGTATGTGCTGGTGGGTTGGCCGCTGTTCCTGGCTTGGAGGGTTACCTTGGGGGCATGGGTGTGCCGTGGGATGGAAGAGGGACGTGAGAGGAAAGAGGAGGCGAGGGACGAAGCAAAGTCGAATAAGACGATATAGATATGTGTACGTACGCCAGGGCGGCCGAGGGAGAAAAGAGGAAAGAGACGAGGGGATGGCACGAGGACGAGGACGAGAACAAAGCGACTGTGAGAGATTTTCGAAGATGATGGAACGACGTAGACGCTCCCGTGATGGAAGAAATCGCAAGTGAAAAAGTCAACAGGCACGAGGAAGGGGGGGGGGGCTGCAGGGGAGATTGTATTTCAGTGTGGCTGTGAGGCGCGAGGTACAGACGCGAGCGCTATTCTAGTACAGACATAGAGTAAAAAATTGAAGAGCTCAAGTCTGCCTGTTGACTGCAAAGGCTTGGGGGCAGTGAGGGCGGCCAACGGAGGCCGTCCATCTGCTCTTTTCGGTGAAGAGTGTGATCAGATTGGACGCTTTTGATTCCAGGCAGCAGTGAATAAGTTTTCGCTCTCTACTCTCGGCCTACTTGACCCCTGGCAAGAGACGGGAACCTGCATCTGGTGGCGGTGCCCCGTGGACGAAGGAGGTGCTCGTGGACGGGTGGCAGGGGTAGGGTCTTGCATCTCCAACCAATCACCCAACCCTGCTAAACCGGTTAGCATACGTTATTTAGCACGGTATAACTGATAATTTGACACCGATTCTGGTCTTTTCCGGTCCTTGCGGTGGATTGACTTCAACCAGGCTGAGCGTAGCGAGCCTACAACGTCCGCCATAGAGAAAGCCATCATAGCATATCTCGTCCATTCCGTACCAACCACCACAACAACAAGAACGCTTTATTAGCACTTCTCTACACATCTTTAGTGTCAATCTTTGCTTGGGCCTGTTCAGAGCGGCATTTTTCCCCCAACGTCCTGATGAGCTCGCCTACATGCTGTGCCCGTAGGCGGGCTGTGTTGCAGCTTTTATCCGAGAAACTGCGTCCTAAATAGGCATAGCCAAGGGTACGAGTTGGATATTTGACGGGTTAATCGCAGCTACTGCTGCATAACAGCACCGACCAAGTCAACTTGGAGCGACAACTCATCAACTCAGTCCAAGGCAGCAGCGAAAAGACAACCGTCCAAGATGACTGACTGACGTACGCCCGTCAACGGAAAAGCACATAAACCGCTCAAATTCCCTTCCATTTCCCTCTTTTTCCTCCTCACCCACCATCATCATCCGGGCCTTTCCATCAAGTGCCTTTGCCGTCAAGTGCAGTTCCATCAAGTGCCTTGCCATCGGGTGTCTTTCTATCAACTGTTTTTCCCATCAAGTCCTTCCCCGTCAACGTACCAGTACGTCTCTTCTGAACAGCACGAGCTTGCTCTCGTGTTTTACTCCCAGCTCGACTAACCACCGTTTTATAGAAAAAGTAGCAACACACCCTCCACGAGAAAAACAGCCGCATTGCCAGCCATGGCAGGCAACGGCACCACTGACGACATGGCCAGGGAACTCGTATGGAAGCAGGGAGAAGCGCTCGCAGCGACCCTGCAAAAAGCCTTGGCCGATACTCCGTCGCCCGAATGGACAACCGAGTTGCGGCACCGCCGCTACGTCCAACTCAGGACACTGTGCGCGGTTCTCTTACCAACCCAACGCTGCATGGAGGCAATATACAACGAGTGCCGCACTTTGGAGCTCCATCTTAGCGCAGCCGCCACTCAACCTTACTCGCACCCAGGCAGCGCCGCCGCTCCAGACGGCGGCGCTGGCAACTACATCACACCGTTGAAACGGCGCGCTGAGGTACGTTTCTTCCGGGCTGCACCTCTCAAAGTTTCAGAGGGGGAAATGAAATGCAAAAACACTCCATGTAGAATGAACCCTCCGCTGATTTCCTTCTTCGTTTGTTTCTGTAGGAGCCAGCTTCTCCGCCGCAACGGGTGCCACCGGCGATCGACAGGGAACCAGGACCCACTCACCCGTCGTCCCACCCGTCTTCGTCGTCCGCCCCGGCCGGACACGGCCAAGGTTACCCGCCGCTCCCACCGCAGTCGTCCACCCCGGCCGGGCATGGCCAAGGTTACCCCGTCGTCCCACCCGTCTTCTTCGTCCGCCCCGGCCGGGCACGGCCAAGGTTACCCGCCG
>NW_006271969.1:4337308-4465169 GCF_000225605.1 Cordyceps militaris CM01
CAACGAAATGCGCCCGCCATCGCCCCTCGCCCGACGCTCGCCGCCGCTCATCCGTCGCTCCCACCGCAGGCGTCGCCCCCCCCCGAGCCGGCAAGGCTCAGCTCATCCGCCGCAACGAAATGCACCCGCCGTCGCCCCTCGCCCGACGCTCGCCGCCGCTCAGCCGCAGGCGTCGGCCCCCCCTGGCCGGCAAGGCTCAGCTCAACCGCCGCAACGGGCTGCTACACCCATCGCCATGGCACCAACCTCCCCTCGCACGCCGCTCCCGACATCTCGTCGCGGCACGCGGTCCGGCTCCGCCCAGGACCCGACGACCGACTCTCAGTAGTCATCACCATCACCAGAGCGCCAACAAGCAGAATTGGCCCCGGTGCAGAATGGTGGCCCAGCTGTAAGTATTACCCCCCCCCCGTTTCGGTGTGCTTGTGCTTACTAGTGTAAGAAGTGATAGACTGGGTGAACTTGTCATCTTTTGGGGTTTTTCGAAAGCCCCCCTTTTTTTGGACGTCGAGAGACGTCAAGCGCTTTGAATTGAATTGGATTGAACTACCGCTATCGACATGACAGCGGGGACCCAGACGAGGCTGGGACAGAAATGCATGAAATGATCACGGAATGATTTTCATGAATAACTGAACACTTTACATTCTTAGGTCCGTCAACAAGGCATGCTGACGGACCTCTTTGGGAAATGTGTAACTTCAACACGTTTCCATGCTTTGATTTTATATGGTTAATGATCTGATTACACTACAGCCTATAGTAGCGACTGGTTGGCACCTATTGCTGCCTAACACGGCTACTATAGAGATGAAACAAACTCTTTTTTGGTATTACAAATGCAGATTGTCCCTGTGCTCAATGAGTGACATGCATGCTAGCAGCTGTCCGGACCCAAGGCCAAAATACCAGAGCTTAGTTCAAGCCATGGCCATCCGACTGTAGCGCCTGCTTTACTCCCGGTCGCAAGGATATCGCCCCAATCATGGGCGCAGGCACCAAGTTCACCATTTGCGCCGACGCGCGACATCAAGCTCGGCACCGCTTAGCAGAGCCCTGGGAGACGGCGGTTACGTTCCGCTAGGTAAATTGTCGGCACCTCCTTGACGTGATCTCAAATACCACACCCATGATCACAAGTACCGCTCCCGTCATACACCAGGATACCTAGATGCGATATTACTTATATGACAGAATTATTGCACTTGACAAATACTATCGGGTCAAGGATTGGCGAGATGGAGAGAATGCGGCGGTGGGGCGCTACTAGCAGTGTAAGTTGAGTGGCTGTCGATTCGCCTGGCGTCTGCCTACCAATTCTGGCACTGTAACAAAAGTGCCAGGCGAGGTCTTCATACCTAATCGTCACCATCATTCAAGGTCGTTACAAGTGAGGCCCAGACCTGTGCCAAGTCTCGTCCGCGGCTGTTCAAGTCCTCTCATACGAGATGTGCTGAAACAAAGTTCTGCATCCCACTGCAACACTGCAAACAGCGGCTGCCGAAACGACATCGGCAACCGTAGCCTTTGGCTACGATGACACGAGTGTGGTGCGAGGCCGCGGTGCCTGTAGGCCCGTAGCGCTGAGCAGCTTATTATTCTTATCCATCTGGCGGTATTCCACAACCACGCATACCCCCTGCATTTGAGCATGCACTGTAGTCTAGTTACGCAGCCAATCAAATGGTTGTGGCATTGTGCTCACCCAGACTGTGTACGAGTGCGAGGACAAGACGAGCTGGCAGTTGGACAGTGTGTGGTGCAACAGGACCGGGCGAGACAAACCCCCCATCCGAGCCGGGCCCTGCCAAGTTGGTCTGTGGACGGCAACTGGCAACTGGCTGGAAGGAGCACGGAGTCCAGCGCTTGCCACGAGTTCGTTCGCAGGTGGTGAGGGATCCGTGGAAGGATTTTGGAAGCTGGGGGCGTCGTCCATACTTCAGGTGGTGGCACTCAGCTCGCCAACCGTTGGAGCTGATAGCGCAGCGAAAACCGGGTCAGGGGCTGCGCCAAGTCGCTGATAATCTGCTCGACAGCAATGTGGTGGGAACTTTTCGGCGCCGACTGGCTCAAACTCGAATAGCGTGCGACTGGCGCTCTTGTGGCTGGCGCTGGTGGGCATTTCAACGCGGTCTCGAAAGCTAAGGAGCTGAATAACTATGCCATTCTGCTCGACAGGTTGCCCAGGAACAGGGCACTGGCAACCAGGGCCGTCATCTACTGGTGCCAGTATGACGATAGTCAGAGGTGTGACAGTGATTCGCCTGGAAATGAGCAGCTGGTGGTTGTGTGCAAGGTTGGACGGTGGGTTGGCTCGCGTGGTTGGTGGGCACCAGCGCAGGAAACTAATTATCTCGTGGCGTGAACAGGCCGTTGCGCGGTCTCTGCGTGCTAACAGGGGCTAGTTATGATAGCCGACCCCAAAAGTCAAATGATAAATGATCCCATGTCTCGGCCAGGTTGTTTGGGGATGTTTTCTTTGTTGTTTTGACCAGCGTTTGCTAGTATCATGTGTCTGCGTTTGTTCAGCTAGATTGACGACGGGGAACAAAACAAACAGAGATGTGGGCAGATAGATAGGTAGGTAGAGGGAGAGAAGAAAAACCTGCTGGTAGAAACGTCAAGCGCTTGACGGCGTGCTTCATGCGAGTGGCTCCCACGAGGAGAATGGAGAGAAGCCAAGTGCCATCTAATGTTGTACAGTTGCAAAGTGCTGCCAACAAACGGCGATGGTGCCTGGCCCCAGCAGCTGTTAGCCGCATGGGAGGTCGCAAGGATCTGCGTATCGTACAAGTATCGTCAAGGGCACCGTCTGTGCAACACCTATGCACAACCTCCCTAAGATATACCTGTAGGGAACTTGTACCTCCAAAAGCCGTCCCCTCTTCATCCCCTGCAAGCTTATTAACGGCTTGTCTCTCGACCAGTCGCCGTACGTCTCCCAGGCACACTAACGCACCTTGCGGGTTCTGGTTAATATAATAATTATTATACGGAGTTATTTGTTTCTATCTTTTCCTCCTCTTCCTCCAGCATTCGGTTGTGGCTTCGTCCTCTTTTTTTTTCTTCTAACCGCTCTGCCCTCCCACACCAGCCCCTCTCCCCCACGAGCCGCAGCCTCTTTTTCATGCAGGCAACCCGGACCTGCCCCTTCCCAGTCCTTCGTTCGTCGCAACGCCTCGATAAGAACCCATCTTGCTGCCGCCCCTGGCACCCCTCTCCTGTCTCTCTTCTTCCCCGCCTCTCCAAGAAAAAGTAACGCTCTCTCTCGAAACTTGTCGAAAAAATACTGTCGTCGTTGTTGAATCCTCCAACGTCCTGTCTCTCCTTTAGCCGTTTAGATCCAACGTTCTCGCCGTGTCTCACGCCATCAACCTGCAACCGGCCGTTCCGCGTCAAACTCCTGTCGACAATTGGCTGCCAGAGCTTCCTTTTTCTAGAAGAAAGAAGCAATCTTGGCGCTGCCACCCCGTTAACGCTTCTCCCCTACGCCTCTCCAACTTACACTCGTCCACTCGCCAGCATGGGCCGCAGCCTCATCGACCGCATCCAGGCCAAGCTCGAGTTCTTCCGCCTCGAGCAGCACTACACCCGCCGCCGCCACCGCCGCTCAACCTTTGTCTCCAACGCCATCTACGTCGACGGCGAATACGTCTACCAGACACCCAACAGCACCGGCTCCTCCTCGGCCGCCGAGTCTGCCTTTGCCCCTCATCAGACCGACGCCCTCCACGGCGAGCACGTTGGCAGCACCTCAGCCGCCGCCAGCAAGTCGAGCATGCTCCGCGGCGGCATGCCCGCCTCCCCCCTCATGGACCACGGCCATGACCACGACGCCTCGCCTACCCAGATGCCCGAACGCAAGCGTCTCAACCGCTTCAGCTCCATGCCCTCGTTCAACGGCAGCACCACCACGCAGACCTCGGCCAGCGACCGACGACGGAGTGCCGTCCAATGGCTCGACAAGAAGTGGTGATGCACAACGTTGACAACAAGCGGGAAGATAAAAAAGCAGCCGGATGGCTGCCACACAACTGATCATGGCCTTTCATTTCGCTTTCGGAGTTGAGCGTTTTATTCCGCATTTCGTGGGTGCATCATAGCCCTGGCACTCTTTTACATCCCTCATCTTTAACCACTGCCATCTTTACGCCTTCCCTTTTTATCAACTTTTTTCTTATTTGGGGTTTCATGGAGGGGGCTCTTTTCTAGATGGGCTTATATATCATATGCGGGCCTTTGGTTACGAATTTCCTCACACTGCACATGATTGTGCGTGTATTTCTATCACGAACACCAGTTTCTTTGTTTGGCTATTGCTTCAATACACTTGTTCAATTCAATTGATTTTTGTTAACATTTTGGCTTCTGCCTTGTCTTCTGGACTCTTCCCTCTGAGGTTACGCCTGAGTCACGCACGAATCGTGTGCGGGTGGAGGGGGTTCGATGTCGAATGCCCGAGACCTTTTCTCGCCGCCGCCGTTTCAAGTGCTCCGTGCCTCACGTGGCTCCGTCCGACGTCTCGGTCTTGGTACGACTGGCTTTGCAAACAGCGAATCTACATTTGCGCCTTTTTGCTCTTGTCTTGTCATGCATGTTTCACAATGATTTTGGGTCGTCGGATAGCGCACCTTGTAGCGATGGATGACACGGTACTGCATGACAGCGACTTTCTAAGAATAGACACCATGACCATGTCAACCGCGACCACAGAATGAGACTTCCATCATTCCCCTACTACAGATATATTGTTTTACTTATCTACTTTTATTTTGCTTTTTTTCAGCCTTGCCGTGTATCCGGCGTGGTGCCAAATTTCCGTGGTCGCGTGCTGCCCCGCGACTTGGGAATGAGCTGGGGTGCTGCCCAAGTACAGGAGGCGGTGCCGGCATGAAACGCGAGTCGGAACATGCTCAGGCAGAGAACTCGTCAATGTAAAGCGGTGCATCAAACCGGTGCATCAAACCGGGGAATGCCGTTTGTCGCCTCCTTCATGGGCCGACTTGGCCATGGCCGACAGGAGCAAAATGAGAGGATGAGAAGGCTTCCAATTCCACTGCACACGTCGTCCCATGCAACCACGCAGCGCACTACGAACCAGTATTTTTCTTCATCTTGAGTCGTGCTTATTTGTCCATCTTGTTGTTTACTTTAGACTTGAAATTATTCAAACACATGACTTCATAAGAGGCAAGCCAACAAATCCAACCAAAAACTTGTCCTCTCATCGCCCCAAAATCACAAACAAATATCAACCAAGTTCCCCAACTCCCTCCCAAAGAAAACGCCGAAAGTCCGCCAAATTGGCTCTTTATCCAAAGCCAAGTTCTTCTCATGCGGAGATGAAATGATGCTGGTATCCGCCTTGTTTTCGTCATGCTCCAAAAAACAACCATAACCATGCAAAGATGAAGGGGAAAAAGAGGTACAAAGCACGATAACAGTATGCCCTTTTAATATGCCACCTTTTTTAAATGGCCCACGCGGCAAGCATGACTCTTTCGAGTGTCCTAGTTTGCCGGCATGGGATGCACGTTGAATCGCGACATGCGTCTTGTACGCGCGCTGAAATCAAATGACATTGTGCTCGTCACATCCAGGTTCGCCGTGAGATTGCCCGCAGCGTCTTGCACGACGGGCAGCCGGGACATGCGGCGTCTCTCTGGCGTCTGGCCGACGAGAGACGTCACATCGTCAGCGACGGCAGCTGCTGCTGCCTGGGCAGCCGCCTTGGCCGCGGCCGCGACGGGCGCTGACGGTGCCCGCGGCGGCATGTTGAGGCGCTGACGCAGGCGCGCTATCTTCCCCACGAGCCTGGCCTGGCCGGGGAAAAAGGGCAGCGCGCTCTCGTACGCCCGCAGCGCCGCCGCTTCATCGCCGCTCGTCTTGTGCTGGCGCGCCGCAAGCAGGTACCGCAGGCCGTCCGACTTGGCGTCCTCGCGGCGCTCGTCGGCCTCGATTCGACGCTCCAGCGCCTCCAGACGCCTTTTCATGGCGTCATCGGTTGACGGCGGCGGCGGTGGCGCCATGACGGTGGTGGTTTGTGACTCGGCCGCCATGCGCGCAGCGAGGACCTCGGCAACCTTCTTCTCCACCATGGCTTCAATCTGCGCGGTGGACATTGTGATGGACCCGTTGCTGCTCGAGAGCGAGGACGGCAGCAGCGACGGGCGGGCCAGCTTCGAGGGCCGCGTACTGGTGGGTGCCTGGTCCGAGGTGCGCTTCAAGGGGCTGGTCTTGCGCAGGTCCGACGTGGCGAGGGATGAGCGGGCGGTTGGCAACGGCTTGAGCTCATCAGTGAAGACGCTAAACGCCTTGACGGGACGCGGCGCGGCCGCGTTGCCACTCAGGACGTTGTGGGCGTTGACCAGCGGCTGCAGCGGCTGACGCTTGCCCCCGCCGGGCCCGACGTTGTGGGCGACACTCGGTTTGGGAAACTGCTTGTAGACGACCTCGTTTTCAATCTCGCGGACCTCGATGCGCTTGGCGCGGGAGCTGACGTTGAGGCTGCTGAGGGTGTCGAGGTGGTAGCTGCGGAGCGGGGCCAGGTTGAGGATCATGACGGTGATGCCCTTGTTCTGGCCGAGCGAGAGGATGCGTGTCATCTTGGACTCGCGGTAGGGCACACGGCGGTCGCCGCGCGCAATCGCGTCGATGCACTGGCTCAGCACAAACAGGCTCTTGTTGATGGCCGCCGACTCGACCAGCCGCTCCTTGCCATTGTCCGTGCGGCGGTTGTCCTCGGAGCCCGCGAGGTCGATGGCGGAGACGGTGCTCTCGCGCACGCTGCCGTCGTCTCCCCGCGTCTGCGTGACCTTGACGCGCAGCACCGCGTGGCTGCGGCTGCTGTGCGCGTTGAGCCGCGTCGCCGCCGTCACGCGGTTGCTGTTGGCTTCGATGTAGAGCGTTTCAAAGTCGCGCAGGTCATCGCAGCGGCGCTCTGTGAGGCCGCAAACGACGGTGCGGCCGCCGGCCTCGGCGCGCAGCGGCAGGCCCATGGGCGTCCGCTGCTCGGGCGGCTCCAGCAGGTCAAAGACCTTGTCGTTGTAGATTTCGTAGTACGAGAGCGCTACAACAACGCTCGTCCCGCCGTCCGTGTCCTTGGCTATCTTCTTGCCCCGGCGGAAGACGCCGCTCAGCAGACGCGGGATCACGCCTCGGTCCGCCAGCTTGAGGCCACCACGCATCGTGTGCGTCTTGCCGGTGCCGGTGACGCCATAGGCAAAGAGGGTCACGTCGAGGCCTTGGAAGAGCGATTTGAGAAGCGGCTGGACTGTGCAACTGGTCAGTACGGGAGGCGTTGCTGTTTCTCCAGTTGAGCTGTCCCCTTACCTTCGGCAGTGTAGAGGGCTTCCTGCGAGGTGGATTGGTCATAGACGCTGTTAAACGCAAACGAAAACTCCTCGGCACCATTCTTGGGGCTGGGGATCTTGACAATCGTGTTGGGCTTGCCAGCCTCGGTGCTGTCGGCGTGGACAATAATGTCCTTGTCGTGCTCGCCGTCCAGCAGTGGACGAATTCGGGCCACTACTCGAACAGACATGATTATGTGTATTTCATAAATCAATTGACCCCAGTATTTCGAGGGTATTCGATTTCTTTCGAAGCGGGCGTTATTCTTGGTCGTGAATCGTGTCGATCTTATTAATACATCCGTGACCTACCTTGGATACTGTACTTTGCTGTGGTTTCAATGTATACTAACCCGTTATTTGGTGGTTACCAGCTTCGTCGTTGTCTAGGCAACCGACACGTGAAGCTCGCCGCAACGTTCGGGCCGTCTGAAAGGCCGGCCCGCTTTCGCTCGCCTTAGCTATAGGGTACTTCCGGGAATAAAAGACGTTACAGCAACTTTGCAACTCATCGCGGCTTTTTTTTTGGTCGACTCTGCCGCATCGACTACAGCCAACATGAAGGGTCACAACGCATTGATCCGGCCGATGCGTGGCTTCCGCATCGCGCAGCCATCGTACATTTGCCGGCAATGCAGAGCGATTCAAATCAGCGCCGCCCCGAGCACGGAAGCTCCGAGGGGCAGCCTCGGAGCTGGAGGGGGTGTGTTTGGCACGCCAATAGATCCCTCGCGCGACATGGCTGGTACGCTGCGACGGATTGAACTAACTCATGTGCCGGTGGGATGCTGACGTGGATGATTAGACGCACGATTCGAAGTCCTCGGCTCGCCATATTCATTGCTCTCGGTGACGCTATCGCCCTCACAACGCCTCTACACGAGACGAGGCACTCTCGTTGCGCTCGCTGGCAACCCCGAAGACGTACGAACCCAATGATGGTCCTGCGCGATAATGACTGACCAGAGAACAGGCTCAATCGACCCTCTCCATTCTCAACCCTCTGACCCGCGCCCCGCTGGGTGTTCCGTTTCTCTACCAGCGCATATCCGCCGCGTCGCCCGTCACGGCGCTCCTCTCGACCAAGTCTCCGACGACGACCTTTTCCGTTATCCACCTCGACGGCACGACCGACTGGCTGGTGGCGCAGCGCAACGCGCTGCTCGCGTGGACCGGCCACACGCTGGCGCCGTCGCCGCGCATGCAGACCAGCCTGGGCGTCTCCCACTGGGGCGCCACGCTGCTCACCGGCCGCGGCCTCGCCGCCGTGTCGGCGCCCGGCCAGGTCTACCAGCTCACGCTGGCCGCGGACGAGGCGTTTGTCGCGCACCCGGGCAGCGTCGTCGCGTACTCGGTGTCGCGCCACGCGCCGCGCCCGTTTCGCTTCAAGAGCGGCGCAGGTCTCCGCCTGCAGGTGCCGTCGGTGGCCCGGTTCCTGCCGGAAATGGCGTGGCTCAAGACAGTCCGCGACTCGGCCGTGTACAGGTTTGTGGCGCGCGCGCTGTTTGGGCTGCGCACCATGGCGAGGAGGACGATATGGGGCGACCGGCTGTTTCTGCAATTTCGGGGCCCGACGACGATTCTCATGTCGAGCCGCGGCGTCCGCATGGCCGACGTGCTGTCGAGCCAAGAGGTGAATGAGATTGCGGACGCGCCGGCGGGTGTGGTGCAGGACGCGCTGGAGCCGGCGGCGGCTAAGACGGCCAAAGTGGACGAGCCTGTGATCAAGGTGGCCGAGATTAAGCAGGATGGCAAAGTTACGTTTGAGGACGGCAAGGACCTCAAGGAGTTTGTTCGATGAACTGAACGGATGTAAAAACGGTGGGTGGGTACGATTTGGTGTATCATTATTAGCAACATGCTACGGAGCAAGACCAGCATGATGAACGCTATTCAATTATGTTTCTGTTAAATCAAGTATCAAGCCTCTGCGCTGTACTTATAATCATCCATGGTAGCTATTCTCAAACACCCGATATCACACCCCAACGCTATCCTCTCTACCCCCGCATGATTTCTAGTGCCTCTCCTATTCCTCCTCTGATATCTCAGACTCGTGCTCCTCGGGCACCCTAACCTATGTACAGAATGATCCCGTCGCTGACTTCGCCGTCGCTGACTTCGCCGAATTCGCTGTCCGTGTCCGTGTCCGTGTCCGTGTCCGTGTCCGTGTCCGTGTCTTGGTGGACGGTGGGCTCCATTCCGCGCTCAAACGACATGACGCCACGCGTCTGAAGCGCGCGCGTAACCTGCTCCGTCCACTCGCGGGCGGTGCGGCACCTGGCGCCCCAGTGGCCCGGCGGCAGCACACGGCACACCACCCCCCAGACCAGCGCGAGCTTCGCCTCGAGCACCCAGCCAATGTGGTCCTTGTCGTCGTCGTCCCACGTCGCGTCGAGCACGATCTCCGAGCGCCGCCGCATGTACATGCCCCCGCGCTGGGTCCCCCCCGCCACCTCCAGGATGGTGCCCTTGCTGCCGTCCGGGTCTGTCTCGATGAAGAGCGCGCATTGGTTGTCGTCCCCGCCCACCTTGAAGATGAGAAACACCTTGTACGCTCTCATGACTCCCGGCAGCGGCGGTGGTGGCTTGTCGTTGTCTCAGTCGGCGGGCGGCAGTAACAGTGTTTTCTGGCGTCAATATTTATCTTGGCCGGTCAGTAGGAGAGGTGTAGGTACGGGGAGAAGACGCCCTCGCGATGGTATATCGGGGTGATGTCTGCTATTTATGTACGTGGTCCGTTGCGCTACACATTGGGCTTTGTCAGGGGCCACCTGTCTGTCAGGATTGTACAAGACGGTGATCCAGACGACCCTCGTCTCAACCCTACCCTGAGCGACTCTTTGAAAATAATTGAGGCCACGAATCAATGCATAGGAGGCGATCAAGTGATTCAAGGTCAACGACGTGGTATGAAAGAGTTTTTTGATTGCGTTTTTGATACTTGATGGTGTAGCCTTGGTTCACTAAAGCTGACGCGCCTGTACAACCCAGACAGATATCGAAACCGACAAGCTCCGTTGAGCCGCACTACATGGCGTGATTCGTTCTTCCCCCGGAGCTTCTGTACTCTGTACTAGTGAAATTCACCGGGCGTAAAGTCAACGACAGTGGGCTTGACGAGAAACGGGAGAAGCTTTTGGACATAGCGGCTGTGGACAGGGTCCTCCTTGACGTAATATGTGCGGTCTTCGACAGAGGCGAATTCGACGACAAAGACATGGCTGATGCCGTGCTAGCAAAGAGGGTCAGTCTCACGTCTTTTTTCATCTTTGTCCGCTCGGGGGGTTCTTGGTTCATCCAGGCCGTCTCCCAAACGGCTCAGGCCCTCGACAAAGCGATTCCCTGACGAGTGACGAAGTGCATCCACCCATGCCATCTCGGCTTACCTGGAAGCCCTCGATGCTATTGTCTGTGCCGCCGTGCGAGTGGACAATGTACGGTTTCTGAGTCGCGGCGTGGATACAGTTGTCCTTGAGCGCGAGCATCTCTTTGCTGAGCTGTGTTTGCCGCCGTCAGCCTGTTATTCAGCACTCAGCACGCATGTGCAGCGGGCCGGCTTGTGTCGCACCTCGTCGCGCTGGGCCTTTGTGACGTCGGACTTGAACTCGAACATGACAATATGCGTTATGGGGGCCATTTTGGACCGAGTTGAACGGGTTCTTACGGGGTGCGGGGTGGTGTTGAGGAGGTTGAGATGCCCAAGTACATGTTCGTGGCGGGGTTGCTGGTGTTTCTGGTTGTCGCCTACCGAATGTTAGCAGCAAAATGTATCCACACCTGCTGGCACGGAATTTAGACCTCGAGTACGGATACGAATTACTGTTCAACATGGTGGCCGCGCAGCGGGGTAACTGCCACACAAGGTGAGATCATTGCTGGTGTTGATGAATATTACTCTTGATGAATAAATTGCAGTCAGGGCTGCAGCTTTCATATCTTCCGCAAGATGGTCAGCTACTTCAGCCTCTCGATGCAAGTCGCAAAGGAGTAAGCCCCCCCTCGCGCGACCTTATCCACATCCAACATGATGGATAGGACTAGAATGATACAAATGCGGATTGAGGAGATGACAGTCGGTGATTCATTAATAACACGCACTTCTCCTCGATTGGGATCGCGTAGTGACCCCCGTCACTGTCGATCGGCGTATCAGAGTTAGACAGCGCAATGTTAACTAGCACTGGCGGCTCGGCTTGTCGTTGCCGGAATCTATCAAGAACACGGGCCTGTCAAGTCGTTGTGGAATGTACTTGATAGTTGGTTGTGTTCAATTTGGTGAATAGTGTGCGCTTCTGCTATGATATTGAAAGGCTTCAGTGTGGAAACAAAATAAAATAAAAAAGGTATTCTGGTTGTAATACGTCTTGGTATCGGCTCATGTTGCCATCCCTTGGAGCAAGGGCTTTTTCTCCCTGTCGCTCGTCCATCAGAGACATTCGGTAACCTGGCTTGCCCAACTTCCGCCCTCGCTCTCACGCAACCCGAAGATGAGGCCGCGGCACCGTTTTTCCGCCCGGAACACCAAGTCCCCTTTTCCGTCTTGCGTGGCTGGTTCTGGGGAACTCGGCTTGTATCTGGCCTCTTTTTGCGAGAACCAATAAGCCTGTGCCGGGGCCCCAAAAGTCTGAGAATGTCTCACTTGAGGCGCGCCCCTGAACTCCTTCTTTTTCCCTGGGGCACTTGTTGATGTACATCCTGCGTTGCATCCAAACCCCCCCCCCGCCGCGCTCTTCACACGAGGGTCATGCCCAGCGTCATCAGCCCCAGCGACGCGACCAGCGCAATGAAGCCCGGATCCGAGAGACTCGTGCCCGATGCCGCCGCCGCCGCCGTGCTCATGGCCACGGGCACCTTTGTGTTGGTCGGCAGCACCGTCTCCGCCGCCGGCGTCTTGAACCGCGTCGGGCGCGGCTGGCTGTCCTCACCGCCGCCGCCGCCGCCGCCGCTGTTGGTCTCGCGGTGGCTGACCACGTCGCCCGCCGGTGGCGCGTCCTGCACGCTCGTCGGGTGCTCGACCTCGATGAAGCCCGACGCCGCGCCGCGGGGGCTGTGCGCGAGGCGCCGGGCGTTGATGTGGTGTGGCTGCTGGGCGGTGAGGCAGAAGCCAAGAGCGGTCATGAGGATGAGGACAATGTGAAGGAATCTCGACATTTTTTGCAGAGGGGCGAGAAAGGGATTGGAAGGAAAAAAGGGATTGCGGTGTAAATGAAGCGCAACGCTGAAAAGAAAGAAAAAAGAAACAATTAAAAAAAAAAGGCGTCGAATACAAGTTGTGATGGACTCTTCTACAAGCCCTGCAGTTGAGAAAGCCAAGAAAGAAGGATGCGGGAGAAGGCAAAAGGATGCATCATAGGGCTGCAGGGCAAGCTCGCCGCCTTTTAACTAAAAAGAAGCTGGGCCTCTTGTTTTCCTTGCTTTTCCCCATAGACAAAAAAACGAGAGACTTTGAACGCGGCCATGCTCAAGTGTCTTGGAATTCTCCAATGTCTCACACAAGAACGTCTCCGCCCTTCAATCTTGTTTGCTTGCCCAGCCCTGGATGCAGCGCCAAGTATCCGGGGGACGCTCGACTGCCGGAATGAATCCCTCGAAAGGAACGGTTCGTTTATTCTTATCCGTCTCCAAGATGATTCTGTATCCGGGGGGTTGGCTGTAGTTGCTGTATCCGTAACTCAGTATGGCCCGTGTACAAAATAGTCGCATGCCCAGCTGAACCCCTTTCTTTTTACGGCCTTGTACTGGTAGATCAAATTCCTCAGTCTCACAGAATAACGCGCCCTCTCCTTTCCTCTCTTGTCTGGGAATAGAGACAAGGGTGAGAGCGCATCCAGATTTGCTGGGTGCTTGCTACAGAAACATTCCAGTCGTGAGCGCCACGGGCCGCACTACCCCTGGGCTGGTCAATTGGATGCATTTCTCGCAAGACGTTGGATGAAAACAGAGGCGTTTTCACTGGATTTCTTTGATCGCGGGGTAGTTCAAGTATCAAGTAGCTGTCAACTTGTTAGACAGAATCCTTCATGAAACGCCACCACATGCCCATGCTGCAGGTCGCAGCAATTGTGTGCCGCGTTTCATTTTCATGCATATCTATATTGTCTAGTGCTCTATACTGTTTATATCATGTACGTGGAATGAGAGTGTTTGTCACCCAGCTCGCGCTTCATACCGGTTATATCGTGTATGTGAATCGAGGGCTCTCATCGCCCAGCTCCCGCAGCTCGTCATCGGACATGGTTTTGTACTCCTCCTTGACAAACCCCGCGGCGCGTCGCCGATTCTCGCCGCGGTACCACGCCCACAGCAGGCCATAGATGAGCGTGCCCATGGATACCATGGACAGCGTCACGGCGTGTCCGCGAATGAAGCGCGGGGCATCCAGAGTTGGGCTGCACGCATTCAGTTTGTTAGCAAAAACAGGAGTGTCGTCGCGAAACTTGGGGGGTGTTTTACGTACTAGATAAAGGACGACATGATGCCAGAGGCATTGCCAATCGTGAGCTGCAGACCCGTGGCCGTGGTTCGCTTGCCGTAACGAGGCGAATTGTTGGGGAGCTTGCCGCAAAATGTTAGCATAGTTGGAGCTTTGCATGTGAGCCCTTTTCGAATAAAGAAAATAGTTCATACCCAAGCCAGTGGTAGGCCGACGACAACGTAGAGTCCCGCTGCCACCAGGAAACACGCAAAATAATGCACGCCCGACGACACATTGGACAGCAAGACTGCGTAGCCAACGACGCTGAGTATGCCAAAGACGACGCAAAACAGTCCGCGCTTCTGCGTCCGGTCCGACACGGTGGCAATGGCCATGTAGGTGCTCGCGCCTACAAAGTAGCACGGGATCGTGAGCAGCTGCACCTGCGCCGGCGTCCATTTCCCCAGGCCTTTAATAATGGTTGGCAAAAACGTCGAGTAACCTGGTCCCAATTCCGGCCACATTGTCAGCAGCAGCACATCAACACCTTCCCACCGGGGCGGCGACCAACATACCGTAGAGCATAGTGTCCACGCCAAACTGCGCCACGCAAAACGCCCACACCTTCCAGTCCAGAAACGCCGTTCTCATATCCCTTGCGCTAAACTCCCTGCTGGACTGTGTGTTTCCGTACTCCCTGCGATGCCTCAGCTCCATCAGCGCCCTCTCGGCGTCGCCCAAGAACCGCGCCGTGGCCGGGTCGTTGGGCAGCCAGACGTACGTGGCCACGCCGAGCAGCGCGCTCGGGATGCCCTCGAGGATCAGGATCCAGCGCCAGCCGCTCATGCCGCGCACGCCGTCCAGGTGGCCGATGCCAAACGCGAGCAGGCCGCCGACGGCGCCCGCAACGGCCGCGCTCACAAACAGGTAGCCCACGCGCCGCGCGAGCTCGTGCCGCGTGTAAAAGAGCGTCAGGTACACGGTGAGCCCCGGGAAGAGGCCCGCCTCGACGACCCCGAGCACCAGCCGGCACGCGAGCAGACCCGCGTACGACTGCACGAGCCCGGAGAGCGTGGCCACGAGGCCCCAGGCGAGCGCGAGCGCCGCGAGCCACCGCCGCGGGGTGAAGAGCTTGAGCACCAGGTTCGAGGGCACCTCGAAGAGGAGATAGGGCACGAAGAAGATGGACACGGCAATCTGGAACTGCGTCGAGGACAGGCCCAGGTCCGACTCGAGCTTGTAGAAGCGTGCGTTTCCAATGTTCACGCTGCCGCCGTGTCAGTTGTCAGCTCAGTATTCGTGGCAGGTGTGTGTGCCCGCGCCTGTCTCGGCCAAAGACGCAAACTCACCGGTCAAGGAAGCTAAACAGGTACAGCATCAGAATGAGCGGAATGATATGGAGATCCAACTTGCGCACCAGCTTCCGCTCGTCAAGCTGTGCCGCACGCGCCTCCAGCTGTTCAATTTCCTCTACATCATCCCGCACTGTGCCGTCGGCCATGGTGTCCGGCGTGGCGAAGAGAAGAGGCTGACAGCCGAGCTTGTCTGACTGCTGGGGAGAGCCTCTTTCAATATGTCAGCAGATCCAGACGAAATCGGGCGTGTAGTCCAGTTCACTGTGGATGGTGAGGGAAAACAAGAGATGATGTGTTGTTTTTGCGCCTTTTGTGTTTTTTTTTCTTCATTTGGGAAGTGGTGGTAGCTGGCTCAAGACTTCGTTGTGGAGACTTTGGTCTTGGTCTTGCTCAGCCCTTGACTCAGATACTGTCCGATTGAGGCAAATTTTCGGCCAAGCCAGTTTTGCAGATTCTATTGAAAGCAACTTGTTCAGCCCTCAGGTAAGATAGCTGAAACGTCACGGTAAATGACATGATCAAGACAGGATGCAGACACATGAACATGTCACAAGAAACACCATCTGCATCCAATGGGGGCGGGGGGGGGGGTTATCATCGCATTCTGGCAAACACCAAAACAACAACACGACCTTTGAGTCTTCAAAATTAAGAGTAGATTGCACTATATATCAGTAGAAATCAAAAGGTCCGTCATCTTCCTCGCTGCGCCGCGGCGTGCCGCTTCAACCCCAGCACTGCGCCACGTCTTACACCATGTACGAAGGTTATCTCATTTTCAACATGCCACTCAAGAAAAAATGCCACCAGCTGCCCTGGTCGACAACGTTTCTTGGCTGTGCCGAATCAGGAAAGTTTAAAAACGAGATAAACCAAGTGAGACAATGTAGACTGCGGTCCGCCGCGTCGGCACGCGTGCAGACTAGTATATACAAAGTAGAGGGCCGAAGAATACAGTCATATTGCGCCCGTCGGAATAACATATGCTTCGCAGCAAATGGAACTAGGACGTTTCGGCTGCTCAATCATCGCGTGGCCGCCAGCTCCGTTTCTCATCGGTAGTTTTCAGTCGCCATCTCGTACACAGGCCCGCTCTGGTGACCTGAGACAGGCTGGCTGTCAATCTCAGCAGCGGATTCGCTGTGCCACTTGTTGGCCGCCAAGTTGTTGTCTGTGCCCAGCTCATGGGCATATGTCTGGGGGAGCATCGTTGCTTGCTTGGGTGGTGGCGGCGAAACATTGGAGGGGGAGACAGATCCCATGTGAGGAACTGCCGCCAGCACATGTTCGGAGCCGGGGGATGGATGCTCGGGCAGAGCATCGGCGCCAGCGCTGCTTCTGGCGGGAGGTACTGTGGTGGTGGTGCTTCGGCTGGGGCCGTAGCTGGAACCGTAAGACTCGGGTTTGGCATATCCAGCTCTACCGTCGCCCATGGCTGTTCCACGGTAGCCTTCTGGGGCCTTGTTGACGGGAGTGCGAACGGGCGGTGGGCGGAAGGCAGTGCTAGAATCTTCAGACATGGGACGTCTGCCACCGACAGGAACTTCTGAGGCACCTGCCATCATGTCGGGATCAGGCTTGGGATTGCGATTACGGCGTCTGAGACAGAAAAAGATGGCACCGGCAATGATGACAAGGGCACCAACACCAACGCCAGCACCGATACCAGCCTTGGCGCCAGTGGAGAGTCCATTGTCGGTGCTGCCACCGCCGCCACCTCCGCCAGCGGCGGTGGTGGTGGAGGGATTGCTGGTCGGGGTGGAGTCGATGCTGCTCCAGGTCTGGGTGACGACGACGGAGGAAACAGTCTTGGTACTAGTAACAGTAGTGGTGGTCTTTGCATTGGCCTGGCTGGTCTCGGTGTCGGTGCTAGTGACAGTGGTGGTGGTAAATTTAAAAGTGACTATGTCCTTCGTGACGGTGACGACGGTGGCGGAGGGGTTGACAGTGACAGTCGTCGTAGATGTCTTGACAGCACGGTTTGCTAAGGGGGCGGGGGCGGCAGTAGCGGGGACGGCAGTAGGAGTTACAAGAGCAGGAGCGGTCGCAAGAGCGAGGTTGCGCTTTTCAACCTTGACTGTTGTCGTTTCCCAGACAGTCTGTGTGGCGATAGTGTTATCACTGCTGGTGACGGTGGCGGTGACGAAGACGGTGCTCGTCTCGGTCATGGTGGAGAAAATGGTAGAGCCTGCCACTTCCGTGGTCGAGGTAGATTTTGCTGTGCCGGTGACGGTTTCGGTCACGGTGGTAGTACTGTCTGCGCCGGTCTCGGTGGTGGTGGACGGGGTTGTTGAGGTTGAGGTAGGCGTAGAACTACTTGGCGCGCTGGGACTAGGTGTAGCAGAGGCACCAGGCGACGCAGAACTCTGACGGCGGGCAATGGAGGCATCGACCGTGGCGGCAAGGGCCGCGAGCCCGAGGGCCAAGGAGAAGCGCATAGTGGTGGAAAGGCGAGAGGATGGATCAGGAGTCGGCACCGATGGCCGCCTCGGGTGAAGGGTGGTTGATGTGAATCAGTCGATAGAGGGGGTCAAGGGGTGACGATGGGCTCGGTTTGGAAAAAGGTGGACAGTAGAAGGAAAAAAAATGTCGAGGTCGGTGTTACAAAGCGAATGATGTGAAGAGAGGAGCGACGAAGCGCAACTTCAAGATGTGAAGAAAAGAGGACAGGGGCCGGAAGGAACGAAAAAAAAAAAAAAAGGGAATGGTGTCACGAGAGAAGGTGAAGTTGGAAGAAGACAAGAGGCTGATGAGAGGAGGCGAACTGGAACGGGCAAGGTCGCTGAAGGAGGGAAAAAATGGAGCAGGCGCAGCTGAATTTACAGTGGACGAGGCGCTAAATTCGCACAAGAGCAGAGGTTAGGCACAGCGAGCGAGACGCTTGAGTTGCAGTGGCTGACGAGCTGAGACAATGGATTGCTCGTCTCTGCCGTTTGCGTCTTCTAGTTGCCTTGTTAGTACAGTAGTACGGGTGAAGCAAATGTTTCGATCCCAGTCGGGGTCTTTTGAGCATGCAAAACTGCCCGTTAAGAGTCTGCTGACCAAGGTACTTTGTATCAGCACGCAGCACTGATGCCAGACAAGCAAAGAAAAGAACGCGGCATCGCCAGTCAAGCCGTGGGTTAAGCCTTTTCTGGCCTAGGACATATGGTGGCGTCGCAGGAAGGCGCAGCGATCCCCCTAACTACAGTTCTTAATACGAGCGGGCCGGGTCTTTTGACTGGTCTCGGCTTGGACAGCTTGGCGGCACTTGGAGGGTCATGAATGGCGTACAAACGTTGGAATCTGGGTCTTGACTTTTTTTCTTTCGTCGTCTTGGTCTGGAATGTTCAACGGTTAATTGGTGCTTGTGTGGTTGATTAGGGTTCCGGGCAAGATAGTGACATTGACCATGAGACGGGCAAAGGCCCTGCATTTTACCACGCGCACAATGCAGCCCCCAAGACTGGCTAGTATTAATACTTGTCAATATAGACACGAGGCTTTTTATTACTCGTCGAGTCGGCCCCCAGATGCAGTAACAACTCTCGGGTTCATCCCCTGTCTGCGCGTATCCCCCACCGGAAGCATCAACAATGTGCGGATGCCAGTATCCTTAATTCTTGGGCTGATACTGCAGCTGCAGATGCACATGCAGCCATGAGCAGTTGCTGCATTATCCTAGTAGAGCTTCAGAAGCAGAATCGAGATGGATGAAATTTCTTCTTTGCTCAATTCTTTTTTGCGACTCTTGAAGGCAAAATCAAGAGCAGCGTCTCAGGTACGATTAGCGGCCAACAAGTACACGAGTCTCCCGCGCGTCGCTCTGCCTTGGCTTGATTCTGTGACCGTTTTTATTAGTGGAACACTTAGTAGTCAGGACCGCTGTGGCGGGCCCTAGTGCAAGTTCTAGTTAGGGCACGCTGTCACTAACATTTCGTCCAAACACGAGCCCTGAATTGTGCAGGACATACGAATGTACACATTTACCGACCCACACAGCCACGTACCCTCTCACAATCTCAAACTACAACCTCTACAAGCTCTACAACCGCTACAACCTCCCTCCGACACATAGCCAGACATGAAATCTGCTTCAAGGCGTGTAAGAGACACCCTTAAAGGGGCTCTCAAAGCGCTCTCAAAGCGCTCTCAAAGCGCCTTTATACTGAAATTATGAGTTTCACTCGATTACAAGTGGGGTCAGCTAGAAGGTATAACCATTGTCCGCCAAGTCGGCGGCACGACTGGCAATGCACTTGGCCAGATCTTTGTATGTCAAAGAATTGACTTGGCCATCTAGAATCGACGTGTTTTGCGCAAAAGCGGCAACAGTGTCATGAAACATATAAATCAATGTTTTGTTCGAGTTCCAGTCGAAACTCGGTCCTGTAGTAGCATCAGATGACTGGCCGAGGCCGGCCCTCAAAGCTGCGTGCGACAATTCATGTCGAAAATTCCACTCGTCACCAACAGGTAAGCTCAGGTCCTGCGAAAACTCGGATAAAATATCCTCGAATCCGTTCGCAATGTTGATTGCGTCTTCTTCGGTGTACAGAGACTCCTGCGCGTTCTTGACAATGCGCATGTCGCGGCCCATGTTATTCACCACCATGAAAGCCACATCATAAGGCAGCTTGATGCTCTCTCACTAACAAGGAAGCATACCTGTATTGTTAGAGTTGACTCGTCTTCTAGCAGCTCATGAGCAAAGAGGGACTCTGACTGCGTAAAGGACTTGTCCCGATCTCTCAAGTTTGACATCGTCGAGCGTCGCCGACGTGAGGGGTTCACCTTCAGCAAGTGCCGCCAGTGTCTGTGGTTCCGTTGACAGTGATGTGTCTAGCTGGACAGCGATATTCTGAGGGGACCCATGGGTCGAGGCATTTTTCGATTCTGACGAATCCGCGTCGTCGCCGTTATTAGAGGAGAGCTTCGGTACAATTGCAAAATGAGGTCTTGAAAAGATGCAGCCGCGAGGATTCTCAACGCAGGGATATTGACGTGGAAATGATTCAGGAACCATGATCTACTGCGAACAGCGACGAGAGAGTCAAGACCAACCTCATCCGTTGGGAGTGTTATAACAACCATTCTCAAAGTAAGAACAGACAGCCCGGAAGCCAGAGGAACAATCCCCCGTCACCTAGTATATCTTGTATATATATATAACTAGCAGGTCTCTTTCTTGGCAATGCCTTTGATAATGCCCCTTTTGGGGGAGCCGGGGGGGTTCAGGGCCTCACGCCCGCACTAATTCGTTGGCGGCGCCTTGTTTGCTCCGTCCATCCTCAACGTCCCCCAGCCCAACGCCGCCTGGGCTGGCTCCTCCTCTCAACCGTCAGGTAATCGATAACTTGGCTGACAGTATCATCATCATCATCATCATCATCATCAGCGTGCCAGGCCAGGCAAGTCTAGAAACACTCAGAAAATGGACAAGGGCGCCGCTGCCGCCGCTCACAAGAGCAGAGGCTCTAGCCGGCCGAAGAAGCGAGGTCCCGTCCAGAGTGGCGCTGCAAAATGGCTGCTCAAGAACCAGTTCGGTATGAAGCCGCCGCTCCCCTCTCTCGATCGCCGGCTTGCTTGATCTTCTAACTCGGGCTCTGCAGGTGTCTCGTTCAATTTGCTGGCCCTCTTGTTTCTCTCGCACTGCTTCATCCCCGCATCGCGGCAGTACACCACCAAGTTCTTCTCACTGTCCTATCGCAATGCGCAGACGGGCAAGTATGCCGCCGGCTACGATGACTTCTACTTCATGACCTTTTGCATTGTTCTCCTGACTTGTCTCCGCGCCGGCTTCATGCACCATGTTCTGGCGCCCCTGGCTCAGCGATGGGGCGTTGCTGGTAAGAACGCTACCCGCTTTGCTGAGCAGGGCTGGATGCTCATATACTACAACGTCTTTTGGCCGACTGGAATGGTATGCCACACTACTGTTTACTTGCTGCTTAGCTGCTTTGCTAACTCTACGACAGTATCTCTACTACAACTCTAAATACTTTGGGCATATGGAGGAGCTCTGGACCGACTGGCCGCAGCGAGAAATTGGCGGCTTAATGAAGGCCTATATTCTTGGCCAGTGGTCTTTTTGGATCCAGCAGATCCTGGTTATTAACATTGAGGAGCGTAGAAAGGATCACTGGCAAATGCTGACGCACCACTTTGTTACCATCGCCCTGATGGCCGGCTGCTACGCCTACCATCAGACTCGAGTCGGCAACCTGATTCTTGTCTTGATGGATGTTATTGACCTTTTCCTGCCGGTATGTTTCTTTGCATAGGTCTCCGGGATCGGAGCTAATCGTCGCATAGCTCGCCAAGTGCCTTAAATACCTCGGTTTCGGCGTCATCTGCGACGTAGTATTTGGCGGATTTATTGTCTCGTGGATCATCGCGCGCCATGTCCTCCACATTCTTACATGCTGGAGCGTCTACACGGACCTTCCCCGCATCCAGAAAGAGGTTTGCTACCGCGGTTCGGCCGATAACCTCCAGGGACCGTTTGCCATCCCCACGAGTGGCTGGTCCCATCTCCTAGAGCCGTTCCGCGACCCCCAAGGCGTCGTTTGTTTCAATAACAACATTACGTATGCCTTCCTGTCTTTTCTTCTTTTCCTCCAGGTCATGATGATTATGTGGTTCACGTTTATCGTCAGAATCGTCGTGCGCATGTTCCAAGGCAAGCCAGCCGAGGACGTGCGAAGCAACAGCGAGGCGGAAGATTCGGAGGAAGAGACAGAGGACGTCGATGAGATGGGGCGGCCGCAGTACCTGGAAATGGAAGTGGACGCCGAGGCGATCAACTGGACAGCTCGTGCCAGCGCGGCTCAGGTGAGCAGCTCCGGCAGCAGCGTGCACTTTCGCGGTCATACGGACCGCAAGGAGCTATTGAACCGCATTGGGTGCGGCAAGCAAATTGAGTAGGCAGTCTACATTGCAGAGCATACAAAAGTTTCCATTTTCTAGAATACCTAAAATACAATGCCATTTCTTTGTCTGCTTGGTAGTAATGCAAACGGGCGAGGGCTTACATCTTATATGCGAGGTTTTGTTTGCAGCTTACTTGAACGCCCCGTCGCAGTTGTTCGTCTTTAAACCTGCCTTTAGCCAATTATTACACGAATTGCCCTGCATTCGCAATGGCTGCTGTATGCTGTATGCTACCCTATTTGTAAGGCTGCGTGCGCTATGAAAATGGAGAGTCAAGCCCCAGAATGTTGCCCGTCAACCACGCGGCCGCTAAACAGCCCCGCCCACAGCGCCTCAGTGATTCGGACTACATGGAGGACGCGGAAACGGATGGGAGCGCCATCAATCTACACGAACAAGAACAGTTGGAAATGTTTGCTTTTCATGACACTAATGTGTAATAGTATACTCCGTACTAATAAAAGCCTTTCATCACTCCTTTGTTTTCCCTGTGGGACTCGCTTAACCCGACGCAGCGGCTCGTGCTCGCTCCCGTCTTTAGCTTCCACTGGCCGGCCCACTGCTCCCGCGTCATCACAGGCACCTTGCTTGCTCAAGGTACCTACCTAGCCAGCCTTCCCTTCCTTCCCTTCGGACCACGTTCAATCATCTCTCAACTTTCGCGCGCGCGAAATTGTAGGTAATCTCACGGCAATGCCTCCCAAAAGGTCCCTGGCCAAGGTCAGCACAGCAACTTCCAAAAAGCAAGCTGCTGCCACCGAAAGAAAATCCAAGTCGAGTTAGCTCACACCATCTCGCCACCTTTTTACGCGATGCCTCCTCTACTCACAACGCGTCCCTTTTAGCGCGAGCTTCGAAGCCCACCTCGAACTCTCCGGCCGACAATTTGCCTAATGGCACGACACCTATTCGACTGCCGTCTAGCAAACGGAAGAGCGCTCCAGAAGCCGGTAAGGAGCGTCCATTGAAGAAGACCAAAGTTCTGGCAGGTGCAGAAGCGCCTCGGTCTCCCCCACATCTGAATGAAGTTCCAACCCAAGTCCTCTCGATTTTTCCCTTTGGCAACGGCGACATGGGCGAGCTTGGCCTCGGACCCAGCACAACGGAAGCCCTCACACCTTGCGTCAACCCGTATCTCGATGCTAGCAGCGGTTCATCACCGAAGCCCCGGGTCGTTCAGGTCGCATGCGGGGGCATGCACACTGTTGTCCTAACGTCGGACAATGAGATCATCACCTGGGGTGTCAACGACAATTGGGCCCTAGGACGGGATACGGAGTGGGATGGCGTGTGGCGGGATGAGAAACAAGACTCGGGCGATGAGGAAGAAGGCGAGCTAAACCCGCACGAGTCCATTCCTGCTGTAGTCCCCGCGGCGAGCTTTCCCCCAGGCACTCGATTTGTCCAGGTGGCCGCGGGCGATAGCTGTAGCTTCGCGCTTACCAGTCATGGCCTCGTCTATGGATGGGGTACGTTTCGGGTACGTTTACCACGTAATGCTTCGCCCTAAGCCTTTATTAACGTATACTGAACTAGAACGCCTCGGGTGACGACGAGTTTGGCTATGACTCCCGAGGACAACTCATCGTGAAGCAGAAAACACCCACTTGCATCGTTGGTCTGACAAAGATTGTACAAATCGCCTGCGGGGCGAACCACGCCTTGGCTCTCGATGTCAAGGGATCCGTGTGGGGATGGGGTGCCCACGAACAAAATCAACTCGGCCGCCGCCTCCTCCGCCGCCACCAAGAGCATTTAAAGCCTCGCCTGGTCCAAGTCTGCCGCGGACGAGCCAAATACATCGCATCCGGGGAGTACCACTCCTTTGCCATTGATCATAAGGACAACGTCTGGGCCTGGGGACTGAATAGCTTTGGCGAAGCTGGCTATGCAAAGGATGCTGGTGGCGACTCGGCCGTCCTACCATACCCGATGATGATACGCGACTTATGCGGCAAGGGCGTCACCGTTCTTGCTGGCGGCGCCCACCATTCTGCTGCTGTGACAATGGACGGCAAATGCCTAGTCTGGGGCCGAATGGATGGCGGACAGCTGGGTATCCGTTTTACCACGGAGCAACTCGAGAACAAAGACCTGATCCGGTATGACGAGCGTGACAAGCCACGTATTTGTCTTTGCCCAACCATCATCACATCCATTGGCGATGCTGTTCATGTTGCCTGTGGCACCGACCACACAATCTTCGTTAACAAAGACGGCATCGCCTATACTACAGGATTCGGGTCATCAGGTCAACTTGGCCTTGGGTCGCAACGGGACGTCGAGGTTGCGCGACAGGTCCAACGCAATGATCTTTTTGATACCGCCGTCACGTGGGCCGGTGCTGGTGGTCAGTTCTCCATTCTTGCTGGGCCTGTCAAAATCGAGTAGTCTGTTTTTGTGCATTTAGTATCGCCTACATACTTGGATAGACCTTCTACAACTGGCATAGACAGGGCTCGCGACGGACGGCGAGAGAGAGGAGGCAAAAAGACAAAACAACCGACCAATACCCGTAGCCAAATACTCAACCCCTGACTGACTCCCTCCGTGACAGTTTTCAGTATCCAAAACCTTTAGGGGGGCCATAGTATCGATATCGAGGCGGCAAACCTCAATCGCTCACTGGCGCGGCCACTGGTACGAAGGAATCTGATCGGATTAGACTAGACGTATTCCTTTCGAAAAATGTCATTTGACGGCCAAGCACCAACAGTTTCACAAGCATGCCGGTGGCTGTCTACGCGCCAGCCTCGTCCAAGGACTTGTCGAGAAGGCACTATTGTAGGCGGTCTACTTTTCATTCAGTTTCGCACCCCAAATCTAACTCGACATGGCATTGCTAAAAGACATTGGGTCTTGGTCTCCTCATTGTGACGACTGCACAATCTTCTCCACAATTGAGAAGACCTCATCTGCGGTTCCCGTGCAGTCAACCTACGAAACGAAGGTTACTGGAGGTTCTGCTCAGGAAAAGATGATATAACTTACTCTTGACAACTTATTTTTGACGAGATGATCCAACACAGACTTGTTCGTCTGTAGGAAGGTATCGATTCTCTTGACTAGAACAGCCGTGGCGTCATCGTCGCGTGCCGAACTAGCAGAACGTTGCTGCACGCGCTGCACCATGATTTCCGTAGGGCACTCTAGAACTATCGTCGAATATACGGGAGAAATCTGTGCACCATGCAGGTTAGCCACATGAGAAAGCGACGGTCGTTTTGGCGTCGACACAAACCTCTTGCTCAAAAGCCACGGCCTGGCTCACGCTGCGCGGAAACCCATCCACCAGGACCCCGCGCCCCTCGGCCTGCGCCTTCTGGATCCGGTCCTTGAGGAGTAGCAGCGTTAGCGATGGCGGCACGATGACGGATTGTTGCATGCTTTCCGCGATGAAGGCGCCGAACGCGGAGTCGGGCCTGTTCATCTCCTCCCGGAGGAGATCGCCGACAGAAATGTGCTGGTAGCCGAAGACGTTGACAAGGCGGGCGCACACTGTGCCCTTGCCTACACCCGGTCCGCCTTGAGTAAAGTATTAGTAACTTATTACACGATGTCGTACCAGCATTCTCAAAAGAAAAAAATACACACCAATAATGAAGAAGATGGGGCTGGAGAACTGCTTCTGCTCTACTGTCGCCCATTCCGCCAGAACAGCATCAGCCTGCTTCGCGAGCCACGGATCAGAAATCTTGGCGCGCTGGTCCTGGAATTCTTCGAGCCTGTGTCCGCTGCCGTGGCGCTTTCTGTAGATGAAGGCTTGGTGAAGACACTCGAGCTTGTCAATCTGGTGGACGAGCTGGGCGACGCGTGTCTCGGATGCTTCATACTCGAGCCATATCTCGGGGAGCTGTGCGGCGAGCGGCGGATTGGACTTGGCCAGCAAGCACGAGAGGTACTGCACGCCCAGCTTCTCTAGGAGAAATTTCCTCTCTGTATCTACGTGTGAGCAGAAAAAGTAAGAAATGCAAAGGGCCATTATCGTACTAGGGTCAACCCCGTCCGATGGTGTTATGTCACCAGCGGTCACTTCGCCGATGTCGTGGACGATGCACATCATCAGTGCTTTGGTCTCGTCTTCATGTTGCAGCTGGGGACGTGATCAGTCGTCGGAACATTTGGAGAAGGGCAGGTTTGGAAGACGCACGTCGGGATGCAGGTAGCAGTACCACAGCATCTGGTACATGTGATTGCCGACATTTTCAGGATCGGGCACGTTTCGCTTGCACCAGCCAGCGCGCTTCAGGGTTTTGAGCGTTTCTAGAGCCTCTAGAAAAGGCAAAGCAGATTCCAATCTCTCCATAGTTGGCTGAAGGACTTCACGGGGGTTGTCAAACGTCTCGTGAATTATCAACAAGACGTCCCATGTCCATACCCCGCTCCAAGGTAACAGCCTTGCAGCCCAAGTGCGGCGCGTCCCGATCCCGACTCCACAATATAATGACTTTATGTATTAATAATGCACTTGGCCGGTCTCAACATGCAGCTTATCCGGCACAAGGTGTCGCCTACATTGGCAGAACGTTTCTGTCATGTAGTTTTTCTGCAAGGGCTAGCTCTACGGATGGCACGAATGCTGTCCTTAAGCGGCGCTCTCGTATCACCTAATCAGGTGCTTTGTCATCCCCATCATGGCGTGTCTGGTCGCGAGCAGACTCAACACTAATAACTTGGTCAGCTAGCAACTTGGCCTCTGCGACAGGCACATTTGCACAACAACCATCACTTGTCCCGCCTTGCCAGCACTGCATCATGCTTGGGCTCGATGCCCAAGCTACCCCATCTTCATCTTCTACGAGCAGCTCATCCGCGCCCACGTCGGCATCCCGATCATGGCGGACCCTCAGCAGCGCCGAGTTTTGGGGCGATGACCCTGTCGAACACCTACGGGCCAAGAAGCAGTCTGTCGCTTTTGCGCTTTGCGATTTACAAAAACTGGGAAAAGAGGGCATGGGCATCATTAAGAGACAGCCGTTGCGTGCCCGCGGTCCTTACGAACCCCTCATCATGGCTGACGGCAGCCCCTTGCCAAAAGACCTCGCCTTCTGGACCAAGCAATTGCATTTTGTGACACAAGAGTGGCGCCAGATTACGCGAAAAGATCCCTACGGCCCTATTGGCGGAGCGAGGACTTCTGATCCTTGCCGGTCCTGGATATGGACCTGGTTGATGGGCCTGCCCATGATGCTAGGTGTTGACGAAGCTGCTCCGGTGGCCGCTGTCCGCGACATGCAATCCAAACGACTGGAAACGGCAATCATCCAGTACTCGACATCCAGAAAACGACCTCACGACAAAGTCTCTGCGATGGAGACCGATACTAATCTTCCCCCTAAGCGGCCGAAGCGCGATTCTCCCCACCACCTCGCTAATGGGAACAGCCAAGCTGCTTTCCCACATCCGAATACAAGCACAGCCGCCTTCTCGGCCACTGCTTCAAAGACGTCACTGGGCATGCAAAGAAGCCAAAAGGAACAGAAGCTGCAGACTCCGCCTATGGTACCTCGTCGCAGTTGTCGCATCGCCGCCTTACCAGCGGCCAAGCCTGGGTTCTACAAGACAGCGCTGGCTGGCCGCCCTTCCCCTGCTGCCGTTGCTTCAACTACAAAGACATGCCGCATGGTGTCGAATCCTCTTTCGTAACAACTCCTCGGGCCACTGCCCCTCACGACTGTCTCTCACGACTGGCCTCACGACTGGCCTCACGACTGGCCTCACGACTGGCCTCACGACTGGCCTCACGGCTGGCCTCGCGACTAGCTTACACCCCGGCGCCGTTGCTGCCCTTCCTTGCCCAGGATGCAATCTGGCTGCCGGGCCAAGTTTTCTGTCCTAAGGCGTTCAACGCCCACTGCCACTAGCACAGGCTCAAGCCTGCGTGCTGGTAGACATGTTCCGGTCAGAATCCAACGCAATACGCAGACCCCACGCAACAACACGGGCCACGATACTACAGAACGCCTGCACACAACACGCGGGCAACGCCGTCACTGCCCGTTACAGCCTATCCACCGTGTTGATGCAATAAACTCTCAACTGCATTTAACAGATACGGCTATATGAAATAGCATTGACTATTCGCGAGCTAACACCGTAATACGTACACGAGGCAACATCAGCTGCGGCAATACCAGACCGTGCGATTCAACTGTACTTTACTCCCTCGCTAGTGATGTATTAAATCCATATACCGCTAGTTTTTGCTGCCGTGACTAGACGATGAAGAGTGTTCAGTCTGGTAGACGTAGACGTAAAAGCAGACGTCAGCGCCGCATGGAAACCCTGCAGCCTTGTCATCATTTGACCCTGTCAACACGCCCTTGCCATGTAGCTAAACTCACAAACAGTTAGGCTATGCTGATTTGTGAGGGACTACATGTGGTTGGATTTTTATGCTTCTAGACCGACCATAGGCGAGCACGGAAGAATCAGAATGCCGATTGAGCAGCTTCCGCCCTTGCAGATTAATTCGCCACGGCGTCCGCTCACGAAAGGCAACTATCTATTGAAACTTTGACGCAGTAGTATTGACGCTGTGTTACGCATGCCAAAACTCGATGTCATCGCATGAGTGGGTTGCGACCAATTTGCGCGAGTTCTAAAGTCTGGGAAAAAGAGGTCCCAATGCGGCCATGCGGCCGTCCATCCGCTCCCCTTGGCGGTTTTCGCTAAAATTATACCGATGAAGTCGCTCAGGGGCAAAGATACCTCGGACAGCTCACCGCGGCAAGGAGATAACTCTGCCTTGCTTCTTCTAGCATGATCCTCTCTCCGACCGGCGCCTCTACCTCATCCCCTTCAGCTTCAAGCATGAGGAGGCGCCATCGGCGAAAAATATGCCAGTACAAGCTGCACATGTTTAGAAATGTCCATTCGCTTATGCTTGTGGATTCTGTACCATAGCCCATGACTAAGTCAAACTTCCGTAGAAATATAAGAGCTGCAGACAAAGATAATTCAACATGATTTCATCACACAGATATTCTATCTACAGCTATGACTTTTTTTTTTGGCCTCTCATCACTTAATGACTCTTATATACAGAAACAAAAAACACCCCGTACGTTCAACGTTTTGTTTTCTCCCATCTCGGGACCATGGGGGTCCTAACTCGACAACTGCGCAAGAACATACGCAACGTCTTCTCCAAAACTCGTAGCTGCTTACGCCTTGGGCTTGTACTGGACCTTGCCCTTGCACTTGCTCTTGGCGCCGTCTGGTGGCGCCGCGACAAAGTCGCCGTCCTGGAGGGAGCCGCGAACATTGTAGTGATACCAGACCTCGTTGAAGACCTTGCCGCGGCAGTTGAGGGTAACCTGGGCGCCGTGCTTCCCGGACAGGACGCTCTGGATCTGGGCCACGTCGTACGTCTTGCTGTCCGAGGGCGTGATGCCGGCGTCGGCGAGCCACTGGTACGTGGGCAGCGTCTGGAAGAGGCCGACGGCGCGGGCGAAGAAGTCGGCCGCCTCCTCGCCGTCCCGGTACGCGGCGCCGTAGCACGACGGCTCCAGCGTGCTGATGCAGGTCCCGTGCTTTCCCCACTCGTGCTCCCAGAAGCTCTCGTCGTCGCCCCGGTAGTCCTTCCAGTACGTGCTCATGTAGTCGAGCACGGCCCCGGCGTCGTTGGCCTGCAGGATCTGCGTGATGTTGGTGTAGGCCCGGTCCGTGTCGCACTGCGCCGGGTAGCTGCCGTCGCAGTTGTCGGGCCAGAGACCGTGAATGGTCCACGAGTCTGAAAAAAAAAGAAAGAAATTAGTCGGGATGGGCAGAAAGGGGGCGGGCATGGCAGCAAACCCGTACCAGAAGGACCGGTGGGAGGGTCAGTGTCCCAGAACTGCGTCTGGAGCAGCTGGCCGGCCGGAATGAAGCAGCACGTATCGGCGACGGCCGTGGCGTTGTGGCACGACAGCGGCGAGTCGCTGGGGCAGGAGCCGGCAGCCATGGCAGCAGCAGCGAGGGCCAGGACGGGCAGGGGCTTTTGCATCATGATGGGCGGTTGACGTAGTGGTGTGTATACGTTGGAGGTCCCTTGATGGCCACAGAGTTCTCGAGGTGGCAGGCGCTTTTATAGCCGAAATGATTAGCTGTCCATCGATCGGAAACGGGATCTGCAAGGAGACAAAACAGGCGACATGGTATTGAATTTCGTGTTAGTCTCCGTTTGGCCAATACTCCGATGCCAGCTGACGGTCCCTCGGCGACAAAGGCGGGCACGGCCGTCAGCAAGGCCGACCCTTTCGATACCGACTTGCCAAACGTGGTACGGGGGCGACGCCCATTGGACCAGACTGCATCGAGAAGGTGGCAATGGGACAATGTGACTGGACGCGCCGCACAAAGGGGCCGAGCTCGGGTTCCGCCGATCCAAAAAGCCACAATAGTACGATGAGCCGGTCTGTCATCTACTAGTTACCCGGTACGAAAACATGATTACAGAAGCAAAGTGCCGTGTGCCGTGCCGTGTGGCTGAATGCCGCTCTGTGGTGAGTTATACATGTTGCGGTATACACTAGAAGAATTGACTTTCGTACCTTGTAGAAGAGAGGAATTATCTCGCTATTATAGGCCACCCTTTGGCATCTTGTTCCAACTCCTTTAGTTTATAGCCTCTCTAGAGTTGTAAGAAGTAGTGACCTGGTACTAGAAAAGAACTCTCTGGGAATTAACTTGGGAGCATGGCATTAACAGCAATTTTACGTCACCTGTCGAGTCCTCCCGCCCTCATGCTGTTGGGTTATATAGGTACTCAAACATGCATCCATTTTTAGCGCCTATACCCCCTTATCACCAAAAGAGCAGGTCGATTCTCCGCGCAACCGACATCATCTGCAGCACTTTTCTCAGATTGATCGCTTATTGCCTTGATTCGGCCGGCCGTATTGTCCCCCCCTAATCATATCCCAGTTTTGTCAGTGAATGAGTTCCGAGGACTGGGTTGCACAGTTCCGAGCATGTGAGGCACGGCGGGCCCCGATTGGAAGGTGTGTGTTTATGCGTGCTTGTCATGTTCGACTCGCGCAGGGCGGCAAACAGTGTGACTGGCTGGATTCTGCCTCGAGTCGCATGATCCGTGTGGTCGCGCGCGGTGGCAGCGATGCTGCTACGTTGTCTGAAGATGAGAGGAAGGCATCGTGGACTCGGGGAGGGTTTGTGCGCGTCGTCGTTTGGCCGCTTCGCTTTCTTCTTGGCAGATATTTGCGTTTCACCGTGTATACGTGAAGGGGAGGGGGGAGCGGGTGATACCATGTCGGCAGTTGCAGAAGCAAAGCTTGCATGATGCTGAGTGGATTCATTTTATCGAATACTTGTTCTTCTCATTCTGTCATGTACATGGCCATTCTCTGGGCTGGAACATGGGGCACTCAACTAGGTGGTAGGATTTCCGAGTATCAAGATTTCCAAGAGAATCAACAACAAGCAAAATCGGTCATGGTGGGCTTCCCGCCCGTCCAGCAAGCGCAAACAATAGCACAACACCATGCTCTCCTCCGTCCGCACCACATGCGCCGCCGCGAGCCCCATCTTCCAATTCGGAGCTGCTCCTGCCGACCGCGGCCCGACGACGCCACAATAACTGCAAGGGCCCCCTCGGTGATGACGGCGACAACGACGCCCTCTGCGGACGAGTACAGCTACCGGCGTGCACAACCGGGTACCGCTGCAGGCCGCCGCAGGACCGGATCCGGCAGAGGCCCGGCGCGCGGCGGCGGGGAACTGACGACGATGGGCTGCAGCGGTTGCGTGACCGGCACCACGCCGCAGCCGAAATAGGCAAGAAAAGCCGGGTTTGTCCCGTGCGGTATCCGTATATCCAAACATCACAACGAGCCACTCAGTATACAGCATCCAACACAAAGTCAAGCGTTGCAATTACCTTGCAAGGGTCTTTTATTAGCTAGTTAAAAGATGGTATGTGCTCGTCCGCAGTCCGGCATGACACAAAAGACGTCAAACTCCGGGAAGCGAGACGGCTTTCAACTTGCGTCCGGCGCAAACTTGTGTAGGCTGCTCACAACCCTTTGGTCAAAAAGAAAATAAAAATATCCCGCGCCATTTTTGTCCCAAGAAACGACAAGTAAAAGAAAAGGGCGTCGTCTTGGGTATAACGAAAATGGGCGCACAAAACACCTATATATGCAGAAAAATAAAAGAATGATGAACGAGTAGAATAAAAATGGACATTTTTAAACGAGTAGTCCACCCATCAGCATATTTAAAAGTTTTCTTTGCCCCAGACAAACGAGAATCTAGATGACGTGTTAGCAAATCTCTAGTGATGGGGATACTTTTCAACGCTTGTAAACTTACCCAGGCTCGGAATACTTATTGCAGTAGACGTGCAGGGAGCTGCCCAGACCTTTGGAGCCGCAAAAGAAGACGCCCGCCTCGCCAGGAGTATGCAGCTTGCGGATGCCCTTGAAGATCATGTCCCAGTTGGGGCGGCCAAAGTTGGTAGGGCTACGCAGGCCGGTGATGGCGTCGGCTTCGGCATCGGCGTCGTTGATCATGATGTTGGTCGCGTCGTCGCTCTTGATCTTGGCCGTGAGATACGTGTGGATCTCGATGCGGTGCTCGACGTCCTGCGCCTCGACGGCCATGAGCAGCGAGCGGAACCACTCGAAAGAGCCAAAGTCGCGGCAGATCCAGAAAAAGTAGACCTTGGACAGGCGCGTCTTCTTTTGCGGGTAGTTCATGCGGTACCAGATGGACTTGAGGATCGAGGCAAACGGCGTCACGCCGATGCCCGCGCCGACAAGTACCGACACCTCATACTTGAAGACGTCCTCAGAGGCGGAGCCAAAGGGGCCGTCAATGTACACGCGCGGGAGCACGCGGCGCAGGGCTGGATCGACGCCGTTGGAGGCATCAGCGGCCTCGACGCCGACGACCTTGCTCGTGTCGCCCTTTTTACCCCACTCGCAGCCGAGCGCGGCCGACACGGCCATAGTGAAGTCGCCCTGGCAGCGCATGTGGATGGAGATGTAGTCCTCCTCGGGGGCGCTGGTGAGAGTAAAGGGGTGATACTGCCAGAGCGAGACGGCGGGGCAGCAGAAGAAGATGTACTGGCCGGCACGCGTCTTGGTGTGCTCCTTTTTGATCTGAATCTCGCAGACCTGGCTCGGGTGCTGGATAACCTTTGAAATGTACGTCTTGTGGCGACCGCGGATCTCGCGGGCGACGCGCTCGGCCAGGTAGCAGAAGCCGCTGTACATCCAAAACTGCCAAAAGACACCAATGGCCGAGGCACCGATGCTGGTGCAAAAAGGCGCAACGTCGGGCTGGATCATGCAAAAGGCGCCGTGCAGGGACCAGAAGAAGAAGAAGACGATGAACATGTGGTGCGTGTACCAGAAGCGCTCATAGTTGGCGCGGCGCGGCTTCTCAAGCGACGTAACAACCATGCCCATGAGAGCGAGCAGCATCACGTAGCCGGTCCAGCCGGGGCCCGAGGCAAAGTTGGCGAGCAGCCAGCCGTAGAAGCCCAGGTTGTTCTTGGCCGCGACCTGGGCAAAGTTGTTCCAGTGGGCAATGGTGTGCACCCAGGACCAAAAGACAATGGACCAAGCCGTCGTGATGTGAAAGGTGATGTTCTTGTCGAACTGGATGACGCCGTTGAGGGGCGTCTGCCGCATGAGCGAGACGAGCGTCCGGCACACGGGAAAGAGCACGATGCCGACGTCGACGTGCAGCACCAGGGCCGAGGCGCGGGCCACAGTAAAGGTGAAGCCAAAGATGCCGCGCGGGCCCGCGAGGGAGTCCTTGAGACCATAGTGGACGCAGCCAAAGGCGAAGATGAGGCCATGGGCAAGGATAAAAACGAAGACGAAGCTGCAAGATTGTTAGTGGATGGGTGGATGGATGGAAAGCGGCCGATCATGGTTGGTGTTGGAGAAGAGGAGAAGAGGTCCCGACGTACAATCTTCGATAGCCCTCGTTAATCATCCAGCGGTCAAACTTTTCTCTTGATGTCAGGTCGAGCTGTTTTTCCATGGACACCTCGCCGTTCATGAGCATGCGGGTGAGGGGCGTGCCTCGCGACCTCTCGGGTCGTTCATAGCTGGCATTCATGGCGAAGGCTGTGTTGAGTCGGATAGGAGGTGATGTGAGAAGGAAACGGCCTGGGCCGGTGCAGAATGAAGCGGAAAAGCCCGCGAGCTTGTCGGAAATACTGGTATACTGGGAATCCGCTGTCTTGCTTGTGTATTAAGGAAATGAGGCCTCGTCAAGAGGTGTAGAGGTAGATGCCGGCGTGTATCATATGTCGATGAGGTTGCTTTCGAAATCGGATAAGCCCTATTATTTTCACTCTGCAAGAGCATGTTAGCATTGATGAAAAGATGGCATCGGCAACGGACTCAGGCTGATATTCGGGGTGTAAGTGAACTGACCAGATAACACGTATTAAAGACCAGCCGGCTCCCAACATTACACAAGCTAAAAAATGAATGACATTCAAATTGGGAATGGAGATGGAAACCGGAAGCGAGGGAATAAAAGGGAACAAGAGCAAAAGGAGAGAGGAAGGTAAGAAAGCTGGCGTGGTGGTAGAATCACGTTTGGTGAAGGGGAGAGGGGAACGGGGGCTAATAGCCTGTAACAGGGCACAGGGCCTGCGGTCGCAGCGTGATAAGAGGTGATGAAAAATAACAAGGAAACTCTCTTTTTGAATCAAGAATAAAAAGTAAATTAATTGGGAAATAATGAATCCACCGACGTCGTCGACGGGTAACTAGAGAGTCCCTCACGTTTGGGGTCAGCAATCTAAACGACGTACCTATAACACGTAGTCCTGGTAGTCCTGGCTTGTAGGAGTGCGTCGCTAGTGCTGTTTGAGATTCTGGCTGGGCGGGTTGGACGCGTTACAGGGCCCAACATGGCGTGGCATATACGGTCCGAAACGGGCAACGTCGGGGGACGACGTCTACTCTTTATTTCCTTCCCAGATCTCCATGGTCAATTTGTATTACCGCGAGTCGCCGACCAAAGAAGAAAAGGGCAGAGCCTTTGGTGTTGTCGTGGTGGCACCCAAGGGCCAGCGTCGCGGAGCCAGAGTCTAGTCTGAGCAATCAGAAATCACCTGTTTTGTCATGTTCATCTGGTCAAGGAAAAACAATAGACACATCACGTACATTGTTGCATCAGGATAGCACGCTCGGTCCCTGCTGCCCGGACCCCGTCATCCCATCTTTTGCGGCTCGTTTGCGCTTCAGTCGCATGCAAAGTGTTTCCAGCTTTCCAGTCATATGGACCTTTGGAAATGTACGAATGGCCGTGGTCCGTATCGTGTATCTTGTGTACTCTCTTGACGGAATTATCAAAGAGAATTGCAGAGCTTCCGACTCGTTCGATTTTTTTTCGATATTGCTTTGTTGCGGAGATGAACGAGGGAGGAGGCTGGTTTGGGGCGGGTGTACAAATCCCCTGCTGACAGCTGCCAAGACGGCTTGTATCCCCCCCCTTGAAGCACCGCCATGCAAGGCTGTCTCGCTGAGCTGCTGCAGCTTTTCTTCAGCATCCACCGCATACAACACCAACCAAGCAAAGCTTATACTACCTAGTACCTTAGTAGTTACACACACATTCCCTCCTTCTCTCGCCAAACCCCCATTTCCCCATATGAACCATTCGCCATCACCTCGCAAAAAAATCAACCTGCATCTGATCGTCATTCTTCACAATGACCCGGCCTTCTCCCTCCTCCGTCAACCACCACCCTGTCCCTGCCAAGCGTGTCATCTCTTCCGCCGCCCCGCCTCCGTCGGCCCTGAAACACCTTGCGACATCTATCGTCGCCGCCATCACCTCCCCGTCCCTCCCCTGCCACTCTGCACGCCATCTCGAATATTCCCCGGCTCCCACCAAGGATTGATAAGCCCGGGTCCTGACAAAAGTCTTTCACAGAAACGGTTAAGAAAAAAGAAAAGGATTTATGCAATAGCCTTCACCACCACAAAATCGCGCCACTCCCCACCCAACCGTATCGGCCTCGAAACATTTCCGTTTCTGTTTCGTCCCAAATTCTGATGCATCTCATGCTCTGCAGACTGACCACTCAACCTGATCATCCACTGGGTCTTTTGCTGCAGACATGTGGCTGCTTCGTGCCTGCTACATAGTTACCTAAAAATACCATGACAAACACCACCCGCCCAGCACCTAGCCGCATCCTGCGCAGATCCGCCTGTTCCTCTTACAGCCGCGATGCTACTGTACTTGGAGTCCTTGTCTTTTGCGCTTCCCCTCCCCCTTCCTCTTCTACCCTCGTGTATCCTATCAACTCGTCTTTGTTTCGTAAATCCATTCTATTGCCGTCATACCCGTCATCCTTCTATCGCCAATCTCTCCAATATTATTGCACGTGTACCTCTTGGCCCCTGTAACCTTAGGTACACATGTCGCTACTCAACCATCACCATATCATTCTCTTCATCTACGTTACATGTCTCCTCGACTGAGTCCTGATAAGCATATGGCCTGCCGGCGACCCGTGTCAGTTTCACTCGCCCGTTTCCTGTCACAGTCACGTCGACACGTTTGCACTCAAGGTGAACTGCAAATGTTTCGAGACAATGATGAAATATGCTGCCTGAATCTGCATGCCACGAACAGGATTGCAACCTGAAATGCACTGCCCCAGCTGCCTGGTATCCCTGGTGATTGCAATGTTACTTCAGACCACACAGCTTGACTTTGCCGTTTCGATTCCCGTTAGCATACCATCAAGCTCGCTTCGGTCCAGTCATAACTAGACGTCGCTGGCTCCCACGGCGGTTCTGTGCTAGACGGCTGCCAAGTTCACGGCCCACGATCCAGCCATATTCCAACCGTGTCGCTGAGCAATCACTCGCTTGATATCCTATGCTAGTATTGTGTAACAGAAGACGAAATCATCACCCGCCCCATCTCTCCTCGCACACCAGCTCTCCACACTCACACCAGAGCACGTCCGCTTAGACGGCATACTTGCGCGTCCACTCGCGGGCCGTAGCCTCGTATCGTGGTCGGTCCGTCTTGTACACGTGCGCAATCTCGGGAACAAGAGGGTCGTCGGGGTTGGGGTCTGTCAGCATCGAGCAGATGGACAGGAGGACTAGAGATTGTCAGTATGTGATTGCAGAACCATCTGCCTCGTTTCGAGGCCCATGTATGCACAAACCTTTGGAAATTGTCAACGCCGGGCTCCACTGGTCTCGCAGAATGTCTAGGCAGATGCTACCATTCGAGTTGATATTCGGGTGGTAGATGCGAGTTGTGAAGTTGACCTTGGGAGGCTTGAAGGGGTAGTCGGTAGGGAAGTGAATGGCGAGGAAGAAGACACCACCGGAGTATGGGGAATCGCTCTATCATCGGTGATTAGTATTCAGATGCAAGGCGTGACGCCGCAAATCGCAGCCGGGGTTACCCGGCCAGGTGGCACGCTGGCCTGCGTAACTTACGGGTCCCATAATAGTAGCTTGCCAGTGGAACTGTTGAAAATAGTTAGTAAGATATCCTATGATGTGATACCAGTGGCAGCGGTGGCCAAACGACGGTTGGGCAACCCGGATGGACAGAGCCGCTGCGACGGCGAAGCGAGAGCAAACGTACCAAATCTTCACCCACGGGACCGGCTGAGCAGGAAGAGGGCGGGTCTCTAGAACATCGTCAGCAATGCACGCCAACATAAATACAATCGAATCGTCGTCAAAAGATCCGCGTCTCGCCCAGAGCAAGGCATCCCGGCGGGATAGCTCGCCATTACAGCCACGGGCGCAGCGTCGTTGCCAAAGGGGACCCCGCTTCAGCGAGCCCCACCTTGCTCGTCCCTTGGGCTGCAAACAAGACGTGACCTCATGACACCACGGCTGGGCGTCGGGCAGGCCAAGCGACGGGATTCAGAGTCAAAAGAGAAGGAAAAATAGGTATTTACCGGCCGAGATCAGTGAGTTCCTTGTTAATGCGCTTGAGAGCCATGGCGGGCGGCGTGTATGTTGTTTGTGTGGATGGGGTGATGAAGGTGGCTGTCGGTTTCGCTGAGAAAGCGTTGCTGTTGTGTTTTGCGGTGGTTAGCAATGTGGCGGGCAAAAGAGGGGAAAGGGCAGCAGGAGGTTGTCGTTTGTCGATAAAACATACCCAGACAACAAGATCAGAAGTGCTCGTAATGGACGGGCAGTAACAGGAAATGTAAAGAGAGAGGGGATGGCAACGGCGACGTTCTCGTGCTCGATAGGTGCGTTAGGAAAACCGATCAAAAATTTGGTGGTTGTATGTTGTGTTGGAGGGGAAAAAAGGCTCTGGGCGGGCAGAATGGGCAACAGTCATCAGCGGCGGCACTGGAAGGAGAAGGAAGGTGAGGGCAGCCCAGGTGGGGGGCCTCCGCCAGCGCCAGTCACAGTACGAGGTGCGCTGGCCAACGGAGCATGGATGGCTGGACAGTGCAGGCCTGGGCAAGCGCTGACTGACCCAAAAGTCTTTTCGTTTTTTCTGCCCCTCACCTTGTGGCGGTGTCGGGCGGCTGCACAAACCAGGCGGAGCCGGTTCATCAGCGCTATCAGCCCACGCGTGTGTGACCCCCATTACGGTGTTAGTTGAGCTTGTACTCAGCAGTACCGCCTGTGGCTGCCGGTTCGGTCGGGTTTGACGGCCAGCCCACCTCGGAGGCCCTCTCTGCCAGGCACCATCGCCGAGAACAGGGCAAAAAGTTCTCAGCCATTTGCCACTCGAGCATCCCTTTTGTCATGATTTTGCACGCTGACCAATAGTCCATTGTCGTCTTTGATGGGAAAATCAACATTTGCGTGCCGCGCGCATGCAGTCACTGCACCACAGCGCCTCTCCTCGTTCGTGCTGGCAGCTCCTCGTGCCATCACCGGCCAGCGGTCTGCCCAAGTTACAACTCTCGTAGCTTGTACATTTTGTATTTCTAATTGCACTGTATACGCTTTTTCGAATGCATCCCTAGTATGTTTAAAATCCCAGCTTCATGATCTTCCGTGACCCAAACGCTGCGCCATCCGTCCGCTCTACGGCTGTCGCGTGACATTGCCCCAACAGGTCGCTTGCATTAGACAAAGGCTTGGATGCCAGTGATGGCTCTTCCTAGGATAAGGCCTGTGAGGTAAATGTTAGCTTGAGTTGCAAATGTGCGTTTTTCTTCAGTAAAAACGTACTGTGAATATCGCTCTGACCCTCGTACGTTTGCGTAACGAACAGGTTTGCGACGTGGCGGCCAATGCCGTATTCGTCCGATACGGCATTGCCGCCGAAAATCTCCTGCAGAATGCGCGCGTTGCGCAGAGCGGCATCACAGTTGGCCCTCTTGATCATGCTAATCATCTCGTTTGTCGCCTTGCCCTCGTCCTTGAGGCGGCCGACCTGAATGGCCGCCAGCGTGCCGTACGCAGCGTCCGTCGTGGCGTCGGCCAGCTTCTTTTGGATCAGCTGATAGCGCGCTAGAGGATTGCCTTTGAACTGCTTGCGCTCTAGCGCGTAAGTGCGCGCGCGCGCGATGCAGTCCTCCAACGCGCCCATGATGCCAAACGCGATGCCGAAGCGGGCGTTGTTGAGGCACGAAAAGGGTCCGCGCAGGCCCTCAATGTCGGGGAACATGTTCTCTACCGGAACCGGGCAATCATCGAGCTGGATCATGCCCGTTATGGAAGCGCGCAGGCCATTCTTGTCCTTGATGGCCGGCGTGGCGAGAGTGCCGGCCGGGCAGTCCTTGCGCTCGACCAGAAAACCGCGAATTTTGCCCGTCTCCTCAAATTTGGCCCAGATCATCAGGACATCGGCAATCGGACTGTTTGTGATCCACGTCTTGGCGCCGCTGAGCAGGTAGACGCCCTTCTTGGTCGGGTGCGGACGCGCAATTGCCTCCATGCTGCCGGGGTCGCTGCCGTGGTTGGGTTCAGTCAGACCAAAGGCGCCAAGGAGTTTTCCCTTGGCCATCTCTGGGAGAAAGCGCTCCTTTTGTTCCGCCGTGCCGAACTCGTTGATGCCGCCCATGACCAGCGACGACTGTACTGACATGCCGGAGCGGTAGCCGCTGTCCACCCGCTCCACGGCGCGGGTGATGAGACCGCTGGCGACGTTCGACACACCGGCGCAGCCGTAGCCCTGGATGGTGGCGCCGAGCAGACCGAGCTCGCCCATTTCTTCGAGGATCTTGGGATCGTAGTGTTCATCGCGGTAAGCCTCTGTTTGCGCTGAATTAGCAAGCGCTGCCAATAGCACTGGTAGTCGGTACTTACGCAAAACTCGTGGCAGCATGCGCTCTTGGCAGTATCTCTCTGCCGTCTCGGCAATTGCAATCTCCTCCTCTGTTAGAAGGTTCTTGGAAGCAAGAGGATCTTGCCAATTGAAGGTAGGGTCAGATGCCGAGGCGAAAGAGCGGACCGTAGCAGGGCGAAGAGCCAAGCTCGTTCTCATAGCTTGTCTTAGTACGGGACGGAACATTGTGACGGTAGACGCGGCGGAGCGATTTCCAACGGCCAATGGATGTCGTAAATGAGAAAGACAAGAGAGGGAGAGGTGTAGGTGGCAGGTCTGTGTTTTGTAAATTGCCAATGCCGGCGGACAAATGATGGCGAGCGATGCCGCTTCCCCGGGGTTTTCCCCACAGCCATTATCATTAGGCGGTCTTCCAGGCGTGGATCCGACGCAGCCCACTGTAAATCCCCACTAAAGCATGATTGTGCAGCGCTCACTGGGCACACTACGCCGTGATGCCTCGGTGAGAAGTGCGAGTTGTGGATTGCGGTGTTGGACCGGCACCGACTGATATGTGGCGACTACGCCGAACTACTCCGAGCTGTCAAGCTTGACTAATAATACCGGCATCTGGAGACTGTTGTAATAAATAATTTCAATAGATACAAATAGTCTAATAATTCAGTCGAGCAAAGGGACATGAGTGGATAGTGATAACCGATCATCGCCTTGGTTAGGCTTGCAGCGGCATCTTCCTCATCCGCAACGACAGTCCGCCTTATACACCCGAGGCCGCATCACTTGTCTTCATATTAGAAGCCTGTTCCTCTTGCGTCAAAGGCTGTCGACTGTTAGCCGCATCCTCGTCATCGGACGAGGTGTGTATCTGGGTCGAGTCTCGATCTCGGCGTCGCAATTGTCCGACTGTGCCCAACGAAGCAGCCACATTTGCTGTACAATCTTGTCCATGATTGTGTGATGTCTCCCAGTGACGTCTCGGTCTAATTTTTTTCAACAGTCGGTGTCTTAAGCCTGGTGGTGTCAAGGGCTGGGATCGCGGCTGTCGCTTCTTTCGCATGTCTAGGATCTCGCTCTGTGCCGGACCTCGCCGTTAGTACATTCTGCGCTGCGATAACTAGGTTATCGACGCGATATATGAGCCTTCATACCTGGCTGTCAGTCTCCTTGGATGTGCTTTGGTTCATCAAGCTGGACACGTCGTTCAGAGACCGGCTGTACATCTCCTCCATGGACTGGAGCGAAGGTCGCGGGCTCCCTTCATTGCTGCCATTGTGGTCGGGGCAGCTCTGTATTTGCACGAAGCGGTACAAGCCAGATTCCTTTGTCGCTTCGACTTCTGATGGAGTTTCTTCTCGGTTTGACCCGGCGCACGAGTTGCCGTCACTGGCACAGGCATCCTGCGAGGTTGACTGCAGTCCGTCTGCTGGGAGCATTTTTGGGGGGATGATATCGATGTTTTGGAGGTCGTAAAGGTCGACTCGAAGATGTATAACTCTACTGTGATTGGTAATGTTGGTAATTCATGGTGTTAGGTGTGTTTGTACTGGTCAATAAGCAGCATCTAAGTGATCCTGCTAAGAAGGCTAAGCGACGCCTTCTCACCAGCGCCTTCCACATGAATTTGCCTCGCATGGCACGCTATCCCTTGTAGATACTACTTGCAACATGATCTCTGGCAATTTGTTTATTTCTCAATTATCTCAATTATCTCAATTAAAAATTGACCACGCCGCTCCTCCCCGCCACTCCTTGGGCGTAAAGCTGTTACCCGCCCGCAATCGTATCCGCCTAGTGCTACAGGCGCAGGTGTCCTGTGTCATGATCATGCGCATGTAGAGGGCCAGAATCAACTGTTGACATAGGCAAACAATAGGTACAAATCAAATACCGCCAGTTCTTTGGAGTAGATGGAGCTTGGAGAATCGGAGACTTTTTGACAGGAAGTAAAGCAAATCACTCCTTGTGTCGGTCTCATACCTCTACAGACACAACTATGTACCCTTCTTTGCTCCTTCCTCGATGGGACAAGTGTTCACAATGCCAATATTATCGGGATAGCAAGCTACGTACATATAACTCTTACACATTGTTGCAATGCACTTGCCATATACCATGGGCTATCTGCCACTGGTCCTTGTGGTGGTACCTTGAAGAACTTTATCATCTTTGTGTCTTTCCAACGTGAGCAGTCGGTTTGATTATTTTCCCTAACAAGCTTTCTGGATAGCTATTTTTGCAACTACCTCTTATCTTAGTCCGCCAAATTTGCTGCGAGAAGGTCCATTCCTGACAAAAGAAGCGCAGCAGTAGGAGATCGCTTGGAACAAGACCAAGGTGGTCAATCTAAGAATGTTCACCGTAGCTATTGTATCACGTTATGTCAATGTCTCTTTCTCAGTCGTACTTTTATGCGCGAGGAGCCGGCTCAACGGCCAGGTGCTGCTTTTTGCTCATTTGGTCCGTTGTCCTATTTGCCATGCACACTCCATTACAGGTGAGAGCCTTGTTGATAATTTAAAGCATAATTTGACGTATTTTATCGACTTGTAATCTTACCAACTATTCATCATTCTGCTCTGCGTCATTCCCATTGCGATTGTGGGCGATGCTGGTATTGCATATGTTATACAGCCCGAAACGCGCTTCGCTATGATATGCTTGATGGCCCTGGGCATGTACTGCCCCGTACCGCCAGCGCTGGTCTGCTGTACCAATAACTCGGCTGGCGATTAGAAACCAAGTGCAGGATATACTAGGCAGCCGGGTACTCGTTTGAGAATCGGAAATTGTCTCTTTTATTACCGGAGCTTGGGATAGTCTGCTGGCGTCGCGACGTCAGAGCAGGACCATACGTGGCACTTTTGGCGTGGTATTCGATGGGAAGGCTGTGGGTCGGCAGCGTGCTGGTGAATAACTCAGATAGCATTGATATAATGCACATTGAGATGATGCACGGATCACAAAGATGGGCGGTTGTGACAGAAGGTGCATCAGGCTGGGCCTGCATTGTGTTGTCAGTGCATCGAGCTTCTTACTATGTATGTAGGTAGGTGTTACCTCCCAAATGCCGCTAAGCAACGGGATAAGCCGCCGCACAGGGAGGCAGAGGCTGCGTTGCTTTCTTTAGTGACGACACATAGGTAGTCGTATTATTAGCAGGTACCGCCAGGGGTCTGAGACATGTGTTATTGATCTTGGTGATATCGAGTCTTGAGCTGTGGCTTTGATATATCTGTGTGGTTTCTTTTCCTTCGTTTCGTTTCTGCTTGAGTTTGTTCTTGTGCTTCGTTGCCTCTTTCAAGCCAGGGTCAAGGGCTGCGTCGGTACTGCAATGTTACTACGGAGTCGAGGGGATGTTGCGAGTTATGCCTGGAAGTAGACGCGGCACTGAAGACTGGAGCTGTGGCGCCAGGCCAGGATTCGAGGCCCTTGGCGAGTCGTATTCAGGCTTCGGCGTTGTTATTATTGGCAATGGCTGACAACTGTGGCGGCTGGAAGCAGGAACCGAGGCGCTGACTGGTAATCGAATTGCAGCGACTATACTCCGTACAGAGTACTGGTACTGACTGAACCTACCTGAACGCGTCATGCAGCTCCTAAAATAAAATTATTGGTGGTTGGTTCCGTTGTGGAGGCTCTGGAAAGATCTAACAGGTGGGCAGGTACATACTATAGTTAGCTCGCCAGACCGTTTCTCAACGTGGAAGAACAAATACATCAAAATTTACGATATGTGAACTTCACGATACGTCGCCTAAGTAATCTATTATATATTTTGAAAAGAAGTAAAACACACCTGCACAGCATGTGTTCCTTTCCTTAGCAAGCGTGGTACTCCAAACAATGGGGTATGTCGCACGCGTGCCTTCTAGTAGAAGGGACTGATGTGCCTGTAATTGACGAATTGGATGTGTCGTTTCGAAACCTACCTGTGCATCCTTTTATACTTACCTACGGACCTCACCAATAGGTATTATTAGTAGGTGATTTTCCCGCCATCTTGACTACCTGCCTACCTACCTAGGTTGTTGGCTGCCCCTTGTTCCTGGCCAGCGCTCCGCGGCGGCCAACAGCAGCGCCCCGTGGCTCAGCCACAGGTGGATCACGACCGCTGAGCAGCCCAAGTTGGCGAAGTTGGCGCCTCTTGACAGCGCTGTTGCACCTTGTTCTCCCCTGCTGTCCCCTGTAATTGCGTCCAATCCTGTGGCTCCGCCTGCGCCGCCTCGTTGGCCATTTTCGCCGCCCAACGTGCGCACGTCTTCGTCAACGTTTTGTCGTCTCTTCTTCTCTGTCTTTCCCCCCAAAAGTCTCGCTCACCATCGATTCTCCCCCCTCCCTTCTCTGGCCGCTAGCATCATCATCCGCACACTCATCCTCATTGAATTTCCTCGCCGCAGCTGCCGAATTAGCAACATCCGAGCTCTCGTCCGCGAGGCCGAGCCTCGTGCAACGCCATCCTGTCTCTTCTCCTTCGTCAGCTCCGACCGTATATGTCTGTCCTGTGTGCACCGCCTCGCATCATCACCGCCATTCACCCCAGCCGCCCCTGTGGCTTGCCTTGACGAGCGTCCTTTCGTGCCACCAACTCTCGATTCGGATATATATTCCTTCTTGTCTGACTGTCCTGGCATACCATCCCGAATCCTGAGCGTGCTCTGAGCCCGTTCAAGCTCCACGCCGTCGTCTACGAAACGTCTTTTTTTTAGTCGTCCAACAAGCAACGTCAACACATCGGCTGCCGACCAGCGTCTGCCACGCAAGGCATCGCCCGTCCACGGCACCCGGGCCACTGCCGAAATGCCCTCATATCTCACTGACGACAACGCGCCAGTAGATTCCCCACATCTTGACTTTCTCCAGTTCAGCCACGACGACAAGTTTGCCCTCGCCTCAGACAAGGTTGCGCCCGACACCCATGTCCTCGACCGCCCAAGGCCTGATAATACAGCAGAGAGCTTCGATGAGAGTTTAATCTCTACGCACGACTCTGACACATCTGGCACGCGTGCGATGATGCTCAACGAAAATGGCAATGGCACTCGACCAACGAGCATGAACTCGTATACGAATGACGACGGGCGCGACACACATCCCATTGCCCCCAATGGCCTCGCTAATGGCAAAATCTCTCTTCCTGACCGAACTACACTTCAATCATCCACCCCAAATGGCCATCATGTACAAAATGGCTCCGCCAAGCAATCGACCCAAATACCCTCCGCTCCTCTCCACCAACCGCCAAACCCTCCCAACCATGCTCCAAGTGCCGCGCCAAGCCACGACGAACAACCCCCCGTACCTGTCGAGAAGGACTTTCCTCCAGTCGCCTCACCTAGTCTCACCGACGTGAGCCATGGCGCCCAGCCGAGTTCTCCAAAACCTACTACCCACCGCTTCTCCTCTCCTCCTGCCTACCAACCCGGTAATACCTCGCTGAATTCATCTCCCTCCGGACATCTTCTTCCACCAGCTCCACCGCCGATTTTGAAGCAACGACATACGCTCGAGGTTCCCAAATCCAGCCGGCCTTCTAAAGATGGGCAGGACGCGGCCTTGGCGACTGGCAGGTTCTCGCCAACATCCGCTGTATCTGGGGCACGACGTGCCTCCATGAACCTGGGCCGTAGAGCGACACGTTCAGGAATATCGGACATGCCCCGCGACGAGATAGCTCTGGACGAAGACGCCGCTAGGTGGGCCGAGGCCATTCGCCAGAAGCGAGCTAGCAAGCGCAGGCGCAAAGAGGAGGAAGACGATGATCGAGTTCTTGTCGGCACAAAAGTCGATGAGAGCCATGCCAACTGGGTCACTGCCTACAACATGTTAACTGGAATCCGCGTCTCCGTTTCCAGAACAAACGCAAAGCTCGATCGCGAGCTTACAGACGCCGACTTTGAAGCCAAGCAAAAGTCGACTTTCGATATGTATGTCTTTGCCACCCTCCACGAACTAGCAGCTACTAACCTCGAATAGCACCGGAAACGAGCTGGTACCCTCGGCCAAGTATGATTTCAAATTCAAAGATTACGCCCCTTGGGTTTTCCGGCGTCTACGCGCTCTCTTCCGTCTCGACCCTGCCGACTACCTCATGTCTCTCACTGGCAAGTACATCTTGTCAGAGCTGGGCTCGCCCGGCAAGAGTGGCAGCTTTTTCTACTTTTCTAGAGACTACAAGTACATCATTAAAACGATTCATCACTCCGAACATAAGTTTTTGAGGAAAATCCTTAAAGATTACTATACTCACGTTCAGCAAAACCCCAACACTCTGCTTTCTCAGTTCTACGGACTACACCGCGTCAAGATGCCCTACGGCAAGAAGATTCACTTTGTCGTGATGAATAATCTCTTTCCGCCGCATCGTGATATTCACACCACATTCGATTTGAAGGGATCGACGGTCGGCCGCAACTACAAAGAGGAGGACTTGGAGCAGAACCCAAGAGCCACCTTGAAAGACCTCAACTGGCTGCGCAGGAAACGAAACCTGGAACTAGGTATTCAGAAAAAGCGACTTTTTTTGGAACAACTACGCGCCGATGTGGTGCTATTGAAGCGCCTCCAAATTATGGACTATTCTCTGCTCGTTGGTATCCACGACGTGTCTCGTGGTAACGATGAGAACCTGCGTGGCAAGACCCTCCAAGTGTTCAACCCAGGCCGCGAAAAGTCGACAGAAGAGGAGCCGCCAATGCCCCTGCACCGAACCCCATCCAAGCTTGAGACGGCCCGCAAGGCCCGCGAACTTCGCCAGATGATCCGACAAGAGCGTCCCATCCCTATGGGCCAAGCTATTGACAAAATGCCCGATGAGCTCGGCGTAGGCCACAGTCGTCCAGGATTTGTTTTCAATCAAGACGACGGCGGCTTTCAAGCCACTCGCGAGAATAACGATCCCGCTGATGAGATTTACTACCTTGGTGTCATTGATTGCCTTACCCACTATGGTATCATCAAGAAGATTGAGCATTTTTGGAAGGGCCTTTCCAGCGATAGGACGCAAATCTCTGCTCTGCCGCCAGACCAATACGGCGATCGCTTCTACAACTTTGTAGAGGGGATTACCATGTCGAGCGAGCAGGCACATAGAGAGGAGATTCGACGCGAGCAAGAGGCCATGGACGCCCGTCAATCGGGCGAGACGCGGGCCGGGAAGACTAGGCACTCGATCCCGCCCATGCCAACGCATCTTCCACCGGTGCCACCTGGCGCTCCTGAACACCAAGCACCCAAGGATACGGTAGACATGGCGACTAAGGAGGCACAAAAGTCGACCTCTGATTATCCGCCAGAGCGAACGATCAAGACTATGTCTGTTCCCGCAGAAAACCGCAACTCGGCGCAACATGAACGCATCTTGCCCGTGGTGGAAGAGCTTGGCGAAAGCAGCCGCGACGACAATGAACATGGTAGAATCAATGGCATGTTAGAGCCGACACGAGCCGCTCCTTTACCACCCGCCAAGGACGACGGCTACGAGGATCTCGACCGAACACGCACATATAGCCGCGGCAGCCTAGACAAGAAGCTACCGCCTCTGCCCAAGGAAGCTGCGGATCCACGAAACGGGTCGGCATAGATTCTCAGCCCGTTTCGATCCCTCTTCCCGCGGCCGTCGCAGTACCTTTAGCCTCTGAAACTCTGGCCTCGCATCACCCGTCAGGGTTGTTGTTTTTGCATGGAAGGCGGACTTTGATACAGACGAAAGATGGAGCGATGCTACATTTCATGACAACCTATTTCATTATTGTTTTCCTGACCGACTTGTGTGAAGTGGTGCGAGCGAAGACGCTTCTCTACGACCGTCGTTTGTAGAAAGCCAAGACGATTCCTGTGGAGCGAGAATGATATATTTTTTGGCCTGGGCTTTGAAATTTTGGGTTTGCGGCTCTTTTGTCGTGGCCCTTGCTCTCCATCTTGTTTTTGTCTTTTTTTTTGTTTTTGTTCTTTTCCTTTTCTGTTGCCAAAAGAGACATGGATGATACCACCAGTGCATTGCGAGTAGTTTCTACTGTCTATACATTTTTTTTCCGTTGTTATTTTTTCTTCTGTTACTTTATTTGGTTTAGTCGAGCAAAAAGACATTGCTTCCAGGAGACGACACTGGCATTTGTCACTATTTTTTCAAGAGCGAATTTGTGATGCTTGTTGGCTTTGGAAAATAGGAACCAGTTTACGTCACTGTACGCCATTCTTTTCCAGCTGTGTTGTAATCTAGACGAGGCAAAGTACTCGATCCATGAATTGTATGCCCTTGCACCGTATGGATGCCCCAGGAACTTTGCATTGCGCTTTATAATATGAGTGAAATGTTGTGGCGTAGTCATTCATTCCGCCCGCTACTGTACAAGAACCGTAATAATACACCTCCTCTCTCCCTCTCAGGCTGCCACTCTGTTCTCCTTGTTTCTTTCCTCGGGGGCACCCGTCTTACCCGCGCTTCTTATCCAGCATGGCCTGAATATCCTCCTTTGTGGCCTGCGCCCTGGCGGGGGCAGCAATGTTGCCGCCGCCGGCGAAGCTGCTGCTGACGGCGGCCTCGACGGCGCCCTCGGCCTGCAGCTGCTCGATGCGGCGGCGCTTCTGCGCGTCCGCCACGCGCCACTGCTTGAAGTACTTGACCCACGCCGCGGCGCAGTCCTTCTCAAACGCGGCCGACGTCTCCGGGCAGGCGGCCGCCGCCGCGCCCGCGCCCGGCGCCTTGGACGCGTCGATGATGCTGTGCGCGTCCAGGCAGCCAAAGTAGGCGTCGCGCGCGGCCCAGCACACCGCGCGCTCCGAGCGCGTCGGGATGGCTGCGCCGCTGCGGATCTCGTCCCCGCGCGAGGCCGTCGTGAATGGCAGCCAGCCCATTCTTGTTGCGGTTGGAATTCGGGTTGGGGGGTCGCGGATCTGGTTGCACCTTGGGATGACCCGCGGAAATGTGAGAGCTTCGTTGACCGGTTATCGGGTTGCTTGTTTGAACGGCTCGCGAGTACGATCAAACGGATTCGGTTTCGATTGATGTAGGCGTCGAATTGATCAAAAAGGTCGTTTGGCACCCGTCTGAAAGGAAGCTTTATTCCAGCCCCCACAAAAAGTCTCCAGTAATTCGTGACGTAGCCAGGCATCGTACAACACTTCCTATAACACACTGCTTGTTATTTTACTAATAACTTATAATAATAAAAACTAGGAAAGTGTTCCTTTAGTACGATTTTCTTTTCAAGAGATGAATAAACTATCAATTCTTGATTATAGCCTATATAACTATTATCATTAAAATATGCTGTACGACGTCGGGTCCTTGGCAGAATGCTAGGGCGGTCAGCTCCATATATGTTCGACTCCCCCAAAAGGTACGTACCCCTAGTTAGTTTGATGCAAGCTGTCAAACCTCCTGGATCTCGCAGCAGGCAGCAATCGTCTTCACTTCTCTCGCCGAATTCTTTCTCGTTCTTCTTCGTTTTTTTTTTGGTTCCGCTTCTCTCGTCACTTGCAGCAGGACCGCAAAACTCAACAGCGTCGTTTTCTCCTCTGCCTCTATTCTGTTCCTCAGGCAGTCCAGTTTGCGCCCCCTCCGCGTCCGCCGACTTGTTGTTCTATCCGGCCGAACCTCGAACCTCTTTTCCACTTCAACAGTCTTCTATCGTCGGTCTTGTTTCTGTTGGCGATTCCTGAAGATGCGCCGCGGATAAAGTCGCCACTCTTCTTCTTCGATATACCGACTTTGCGACTGCCTCGTCGCCAACCACACACATCCAACCCCCCCCCAAAGCAATGCCGCGCAGACGCAGACCCCCCAGGGCCGGCGCCCTCCACGAGCTGCAGCCGCTGCGCACCGCGGCCCAGATCGCCGTGCTGCAGCTTCTCTTTTACGCCGTCGCGCTCGTCCTCATCGTCTTCACCTCGCTCGTCGCCGGCCAGCCCTTTGGCCTGGACCTGGTGCTCGGGTGGGAAGCGGTGCGGGCCGACAACACCCAAGGCTGGCTGATGGCGTTTGTCTGGCTCTTTGACGGTTCTTTTTGCATGTTTGTCTCCCCCCCCCCCTCTTCCCTTTTGCGCTCCGGTTACTAACTATTCAATCAACGAAAAAGGGCCGTCGCCATTGTCATCCTCATTGCTCGCAGCAAGCTCGTTCCCGACTTTGCCCTCACCGTGCACGCCCTCCACCTCGTCGTCGTCACGCTCTACACGCGCTCGCTCCCGCGCCACGCCATGTGGTGGCTCACCATGGCGGCCTCGTCCGCCGCGGCCGTCGGCCTCGCCACCTGGGGCTGCCGCTACCGCGAGCTGCAGCCCGTCTTCTTTGGCGGCCGCATCCTCGGCGCCGGCGACGGCCGCACCGCCAGAGCGAGCTCCCCACCGCCAGAGCGCGCCGCCGGCAGCAGCAGCAGCAGTCGGACGGCGGATCTGGAAGCGGGCCACGGCCCGGGCGGCGACGACGAGACGGGCTTCGTGCAGGGTGCGCGCGGCAAGGGCCGCGGCAGAGACGGGCAGGGCGAGTACGAAATGGTGCAGATGAAGACGGCGTCATGAGTGCGAGCGCGAGGGATCCAGTCATGGGGTCAACACTGTACAAGGGCGTTTTTTTGCTAAGCGTTGCATTGCTAGGCGTTTTCTTTTCTTTCCTCTCTTGTTTTATTACCGATGCTCAAGGCGGCCCTCTTTGGCTATCATACATCACTAGACCTTGGCGTGTCGATTTCTTTTGTGCATCTCTGTATTTGTAATGGAGCTAGTTGGCCGCGGGTGGGAAGAAGCGCGGCGTGCAGTTTTCAACTGTCGTGTTGTCCACAATGCGGACAAAGCATATAAATAATTCTACTATTCCATGATGACAATCACCCGGCAAGCCCAACAAGAAGAGTACTTCAAAATGATGGCTTTGTTCAGGGCTGTAGTATACGACTGCGGTATAAATGCAAAGACGCCAAATTTCTGCCGAGATTCGCCCACCACCCCCTCAAATTATACACAGATGGAAGAATACATCTCCCTTTTTTCCTTGTCTTCTTTTTCTACGCCCCCGCCACCACAGCCAAGTTGTCGTAAATCGCCCTCTTGACCTCGTGCAGCGCGCTGCGCCGCCCTGCCGCCGGCAGACCGACGCTTTCCACCTCGACCTGGCCCTCGGCCGTTTTGCGCACGACGACGGCGCCGTCGACAACGAGCATGCCCTCGCCGCGAAACTCGGCCGCGTGCCCGGCCGCCTGCATCGCGCGCCGGAGGTCCGCGAGCCGGAGGTCGCCCACGTGCAGCGGCTGCGCGGCCGTGCGCGCGGCAACGGCCGCTAAGCTGGCCGTCACCACGTCGAGTGTTGGTAAGCTAGGCGTCGTCGCCGTTGTGTGGATTAGTGTCGTCGTCGTCGGTGTTGATGATGTTGTTGTTGTTAGCGCCAGGGAGGAGTCGCTCGTCTTTTGCCGTTTGTTGGCGGCGTCCGCGTCTTCGTCGGCGGCGGCGCCGGCGATGGCGCCAACGGCGGCGGCGGCAGCGGCAAAGAGCTGGCCAGAGACGGTGACGATGCCTAGGCCACGCACATTTTGCCACTTTAGCTTCTTGACGAGCGTGTCGGCTAGCTTAACGACCCAAGCGCTTGTATCAACACTAGCGTCTACGACGACGCCTACTTCGGGCGTGTATATATCGGCACCGCCCTTCTCACCACCAGCCCCGCTCCCGCCAGAGTCGGCGCCGAGCATGGCGCGGCAGTCCTGTGCCAGGGCCAACGTCTCCTCGCGCGTACCGGCGATCAGGATGAGCTTGCGCGGCTGGATGAGCGGGATCAGCATGTTGAGACTGCGCTTGTCGTGCAGGCCGGCAAAGTCGACGTAGGCAATGCGGAGGTGGATGGCGATTGTTTCCGTTGTGTGGATGAGCTTGCAGGGGCCGTCGGGCTCGTCGACGTCGACGTCCTCGGCGGCGTCCAGCTCGTCGGGTTCGAAACCGTCCTGCATGCCGGTCATATTGCCGTCTTCGCCGCCGTCGCCTGCAAAGGCGCCACCGGCGGCAGTGCCTCTGCCGAGCTGCGGTTTTTTGTTGCCGCTAGTGCCCTGCACGTCGTCCCACTTGCGTTTCTTGCCCAAGTTTTCGTCGTCGGCGGCGGTATTGGGGTCGTCAACGGTATCCTCCTCCTTTTCTTCCGCACGAAGATAGTCTTCGGGCCGAATCATTTCGCCAAAGTCGTCGTTTCTCTTCCTGCGCACAGTGACGGGGAACGATCGCTCACGACCGCGCTTGCCTCGCGAGTCGAAATCGTAGACGCCCTTCTTCTTGATTAAAATACTGATGCCGAGGTCCTCGTCTTTGAGAACCACGTTCTTACGGCCGACTTGGCCAAGAGCAGCCGACACATTTAGCGCCTTGCCTTGTTGCTGGCCGTCCTCGTCTTCCGAATCTGACGAGGAATCGGAAGACACATCGTCGACCACGTCTGCAGACGCCTCTATCCCGTCTGCACCGACTGTTTGCTGCGTAGCTTGGAGCTGTCGTTGTGTGGCGAGCCATTGTTGGTATACGGCAAGTTCTTCCCCTTGCAGCGGTTCACGTTTGGCATCCCGAATCTCCAGGTCGTAGCCACTTGTATTTACGTATTCGATCGTGTCGCCGTTGGCTGTTTGCAGTGTAGCAACACCATCCTTGCGCTCTTTCCACAGACTCCATAGCGTTCTTGCAATAGACGGGCTGCTTTCTTGCGCCATACCAGGCTTATCTGTAAGGATGACAACATTATTCGGGTCAGACGCCAACCCTCTGAGCAAGTCCTTGGAGAATCCCCAGTCCATGCTGGTATCGCTCGCCAGAATCACGCGCCCTTTAGATTCGCCATTGTTTACAGCCGTGCTCAGGAGTTTCGCAATCTGTGCTTTGCGATCCAACAGGCGCATGAAGCGAAAGTCAAGCGGGCCGCCTACTTTTTTGTCACTAGCTCCGTTGGTTCTTTTCTGGCCCTCTGCAAAGGCCTCGAATTCTTGTACAATGCCGTCGTCCATCCACTCGAGCATACTTCGTGCGTAGCGCATGGTACTCGCCATGTTGCGGCCAGCCAAGTAGAGCTTGGCCGCCTTGAACACGCCAGCCGCCGACGCCGAATCCGTCCGCCACGCGTGCTCCAGCAAGTACGCAAGCTCCAGCACCCGCGCGCTCGAGTCTACCGGAATCAGCACGGTGCCGCCCCTGGCCACGGCCGCCTTGATCGTCTCGAGCAGCTGCTCATCGCGTTTGGCGCGGCCGCCCGCCTGTGCATTCCTCTCCGCACCGCGACTGCTGCAGATGAGCGCGGTCGGCTTGCGCAACTGCTCAATGACCTGGGCGCCGCCGCCACCCGCGCCGCCGAGCCAGGCCGCGCCGGCAAAGACGTTTTCCCTGGCCTGGTTCCAGTCGACGGCGTAGACGATGGACTCAAGGCCGTGCTGGATGTGCCAGATGGTGCCACCGAGCGTATGGCCCGCGTTGTAGGCGGTGATGGTGAGGCCGTTGAGCGGCGGCGAAAAGGGCGAGGGCAGCGGCTGGTGCGGCTGCGAGTACTTGAGGGGCTGGATGAGGGAAAAGTAGCGCGCAATGTCGTCGGGGGTCGGGGACTGTAGCAGCAGGTTCTGCGTCGTCGTCGCGGCCTGCGTGTAGGCATAGGCCGACGCGGACAGCGCGGCGGGAGGTACGGTGGTGGCCGCAGCGGGCGTCGATGAGTACAGGTCCTGCGTGAGGGTCCGGCCGAGGTCGATGACGGGCCGGGTCGCGTAGACGGGGATGCGCGTGAAGAGGGGTATATTCTTGCAGCAGTGCACGTACGCGGCGATGTGGGAGGCGGTCGCGTGCGTCAGGAGGATGAGGGAGAGGGTCGGGACTTGTCTAAGAGCCAAGGTTAGCATAAAGGGCCCGCGTGCGTGGTGACGAGATGGCGCCCCTACTTTTCCAGCTCCTCGAGCTTGGCCACGTCGAAGGACTCATCCCATCCGAGATCCACGAGCACCTTGACGCCGCCATCGAGCTCCAGCAGGGACTGTGAGGCCAGCGACTCGGATTGCGCGCCCTGGAGAGGGCAAAACGTGAACATGGTTGCGATGGTGCGATGGGGGGGCGAGCCCGCAGCCGACACCAGAGTGTGCGTAGAACTGTGGTTTGCTTGATCCGGGCCGTCTGATGCGATTTACGCCATGATATTTGAAAAGAATAAGGGCTGAGAATCTAGGAAGCAGTGTGGCGAAAGGAGCGACTGGTGGGCAAGCCCAATGGCGACGATTGTGATGTGTGGCGGAAAGATTGTTCTGCATATCTTGTCAGGCAGTGGGCGCGTGTCACCCAGCGCCGGAACAACTATGCCGCGCCGGCTGGCACCACATTTTTACACGCAACAACAACGCAGCCTACCCGGTACCGCATCAACGACCCGGCCAGGATCTAGACGAGGAACCGATACCTCTGCCTTTAATTATCCCAGCTCACTCCGTTTAGTCGTTAGAGCCCTTTAGGGTCACACACACCCTCCCCCCCTTCTTTAAGGTTATCGCAACTCGTGGTTGTTCATAGCAACTGAGAGGACCCAAGGCGACGGACACGCGCCCTTTCTACAAAAAGCATATGTTTACACGTCAAAGGTTAAAAAAAATCTGCCATGGCTCACAAGGTTGGCACGACGCAAGTGCTAGTGCTTGATAAGGCTTAGGGAGCTCAAGCGACCCTGTTGGTCTCTTCGCATTGCTATAGGACGAGGTTGGTGAAGCCCGAATAGCCACATCTGCATGAGTGCTGGAACAAGCTACAAGAGGGAGTAAAATCCCGGCGCGTTCTAGATTTATTTTCATGACAGCTAGCAGTAGTAGAAAAAGCCTACTCAGACTTTTTGACTCATACTGCCCGCCCCTGGTCCTGTTCCTTGGATTAAACTTCCCAAGTCTAACTCAATGTCTCTTTTGCTCCAAATAAAGCCCAGCCCGCGTTATAGGCCAAAGGTTCAGGCTCTCGCCCCCCTCGCGTGAGTAGGTCGTGCCATCATCGCTGGCGATTTCCGTCTGGTTTCACACAACTTAATTGGCCGCCAATCCTAAAATGCAGACGACGCGCCCACAATGCAAACTTCGCTGTAGCCGAGCTACGGAGAAAATTTCAAACAGTTCAAAGTAAAAAAAACCACTTTCCATTTTGGATTGCCACGCGAGGTGGATAAAAGACTTTTGTGTTTCTCGTCTGGCGCGCATATTGTCGGGTGAGATGATGCTCCCTCCCTTCATGTGTACGCGGCTCTGCGGCCCTGGATTGTCCTAATTTGCACTACTTTTCTTTAGAGCCTTTGGACCGATGTTCCTCTTCATCACTAATTATATGCTTTATAAGTCAATTGACAAGTCCCCGGAACAAACTTTAAAACACTTACGCAACAGCCTAACCAGCCTTCAGAAGCCAGCCTGCTCCGATGTGCAAACGCTAAGCATCTAGGTACTTGTGACGCACAAAATTGCAAATTACAAGGCGAAGGAACCGTTGGTAATACAGTGTAATTTTGAGTAAATTAATGACGTATAGTATCTGCGCCGCCTGGCGGCCTGTCGTACTTCCAAGCGATATGGAACAAGTTCCATGCTTCGTCATACTCGGATACATTCCGTCCTTCGTCCTACTCGAGGAGCGTACTTGACGCTCCTCGCCCACTGTCCGGTCGTAAATCACTCCCCAACACCAATACTATGCATAAAAATCAAATGTAAAAATCAACGCTATTTTTTTGGGCCGCAAAAGTTGCGATTATCAAGTTGAGCTGAAGAAGTTGCGGTTCAGTATTTGAATGGCTCGCGCGTCCTCGCTGCCGGATACCAGCATATCCACGCTCATAACGCTGTTGCTTCTTGGGCTATTGTGTCCGCTTCCGCCACCGGACTCGCTAGAAGCGGGGGTCGGATGCAGGATACTGTTCAGGACGGGATTGCTCAGACTGGAGCGCTGGCCTCTGGTGCTGGGCTGGTCCGAGCCGGCGGTGCGCGGAGGGCTCACACTAGCATTTCTGGTCGGTGGCGTGCCAGCACCGACCCGCGGCCCGGCCGTGACCGTGTTAAGGCCCGGGAGAGGGCCCATGCTCAACGAGCCACGGCGGTCAATGGCTGCCAAGGCATTGTATGGCAGGAGCTCATGGGGCGGCGACAGCGGGCGGGTGGGAAAGTTTGCATATGCCTGCGCCTTCTTAGGCGTGGTGTGCAGCGGCGGCAGCGCAGCCTCGTAGTGGTGCGGATAAGAATAGTGCGGTTGAGGAGCGTGGGCGCGGTCCGCGAGAGGAGCACCGTAGCCGGACATTGATTGGTGCTGGCCGTGACGGCTATGGAGTGGCGGTAACCCGTGAGGATAAGACGAGGAGCCGAAGCTGCTGTATGGAGGCGTAGCCGCGGGCGACGGAGGCCAGCCATAGCCAGACGCGTACGGGGTGCCGTGGGCATGAGGGTGCACGTGTTGATGAGGAATCATGTACGTGGCCTGCTGCATTGGCGTTCGTGTTAGTGCCGGTGTCTGGTTCGCCTCGCCCATGCTAGACTCGGGGTACATGCCCTTGACGGGAACGATGGTGCGCAGGTTAGGATCAGTGGTTGGTTGAGGCAGCTCCGCATGCCCGGGCTGCGGACGGGAGTAGTACGAGATGAGATGGAGGTGCTGGTTGTTCGAGGTGGTGATGCTGAAGGATTGCTTCATAAGCCCATCGGCCTTGTAGCGGTACCCCTCCGGCTCTCCATCATCCACATCCTCATCGCTAAGCCGTCCATCCTTGCCAGCCCGACGGCCGGTCCCGAAGCCGCCGCCGCGCTTCCCTTCCATCTCCCGGTATGTCAGGAAGCTGCCCGAGACGCGGCTCGCACTCCAAGACTTGCCGTCGGTCCAGCGTCGCATACCAGCTTCGCGCTCATCCCACACAAAAACGGAGCCGGAGCGAATAGATTGGCGCTCCTTCTCGGAGAGGCGGCGCTGCACCCGCGGCAAGAGGCCAAGGCGGCACGCTTCAAACAGCTTGATGGCGTCTGCCGGCGTGCGCACGTAGCCGTGGTACGTCTCCATCTTCTCTGAAGGAATGGTTTCCATGATGGGCGGTTTCGGTAATTTGATTGCCTCGAGGAACAGAAATGTCGACTGTCGATTTGGCAAATTGGTTGTTTTGAACTTGTTGTCAACTGAACGGCTAGTGATGACGCTAACTAGGGCAAGAGGTTGGTTGCCTGCAAGTTGGTTGGTTGCGTGTGTTATAGTCGAGGCAATTGACGATGTCGAGGGAGGAGTAAGTCGGTGGTTCCCATTTGGGAGACGGCCGGGCGCAGTGAATGATGGTTTTGTTGGATCTGGAGGATATGGAGAGGTGAATAGAGGTGGAGGGGGGAGGAGGGTTCAAAACCCGATCGTGGCCGCCGAGGGGCGCACTGGATAATATAGTCCCAAGAGAAGCAAGGCGTCGGCTCTGTTGGCCAGCCAAGGCGTACTACCTAGGATAGGATAGGACCAGGCAGGGCCTACATGCTGGGGGGCCAATGCACATACATTTTAATGTGGCGCTGCTAAGATGCCGAAAACCCGATCGCGTTGAACCCTCATCATGGTTGGAAATAAATCAAAGAATAATAAGAATCCATTAAGCCCAGTTTGGGGGGGGGGAGGGTGGAGTGTGAGTGCTGGGGGGGTGCGGTGGCAGAAGGGCGTGTGTTTGAACAAGCTGCTCTGGGGCAAGGGTCAGTGGTCAGTGGTCAGTGGTCAGTGGTCAGTGGTCAGTGGTCAGTGGTCAGTGGTCAGTGGTCAGTGGTCAGTGGTCAGTGGCCAGTGGCCGAGATACAGCTCTCTCTGGCTGGCTCAATTTGTACGCAGGGGGCTCTTCAGGCAACACGGAAATCAGCCAGTTTCATTACGGAATAGTGTCGTTAGAATAACCTTACTCGACGAGTCTCCGAAGCTTCCGTGCTATAAAACTTAGTTTTAGTTGTACTAGATTTGTTTTTCAGTTGTTGTTTTTGTTCGGTGAACTTAACCATCCATGACACGTCGTCTCCCATCGGCGCGCCATGCTGACCCTCTTCCCTTTTTTCTACGTATTCGCCGCGTTTTCCCCCTTGCAAGCAGTCGGCAAACAAGGCTCAAAAGAAGCGTAGATGGGCGGCCGAGCGACAAGCAGGGGAGGTATGGCAGCGAAAGCCGCTAGTTGAGCAATCGAGTAATTTGCAGGGTACGGTGGTGTGTGTGAGCGCTTGGAGATAGATGCTCAGGGAGCAACAGCGGGCAATGAGGGCCGCTTTGCGGGCTGGAAAGATGCGCAATCCAGGGGCCAGACTACCTAGGCAACTAGTAGTAGTAGTAGTATACCTAGGCAACTAGGTAACTAGGTAGGTAGTTAACTAGTCACGGACTGACGTGCCTCTGCATCGCCATGTTACAATGCTTATATTTCTCTTATAATTAGTGCTCGCGCTGGCAGGGGCGCACGAGGGATAGTGCGTCTTTTGCCGAGACTTCCCAAGCAGCGACTCGGATGGAGATGCCGAGAGCCAAGGACGGAGTACTCTAATCTGTACTCAAAGACACACTTCGACGCCGACGTACGGGCCATGAGATCGTCATCGAGCCCCCGAGGGGGTGCGACGCTTGTAGAACGCGAGCGCGAGCGGGGGGTGTGTCGAGGAGGAGGAGCGTCACCTGTTACGAAGCCAAACCCTGCATCCATGTATGTATGTACCGCTGTGGTGATCCGTACTCCAGACTCCAGACTCCAGACAGAGTACGGGATGACCTAGCCGGGCAAACTATCGACTCCATTGGTTGCGGGTTATCAGCAACCATGAGCACATCGTGCTCGCTGTAGCCGTGCTTGCCGGCTCCCGTCTCTGAGCGTCGCTCTACCGACCGCATCGACAAAGCCGTGATACAGATGGCGTATCATGCTTCTTGTTTGGTTTGCAGAGGCACCTGCGTCTGTAATGCAATGCGAGACGAGGGCGCACCCAAGGGAAAAAGAGGCCGAGTTCCGTGGCTGCGCCGAGATAGTACCAGTAGTTACGGCCTCACATACAAAGTACTCGGTAGCCAGTCACTAGTTTGCACAGCCATTTCACTGCCAACGCCCAAATTTAAACATGCCATTCAGCCTTTTATTACTTGGTGGCTGGTGGATACATACGTCGTAAATAGGAAAATAGGATTCTGTGGCTGCCAGCTACCGCTCATCCGACGCTGTCCCATCCAGTATGAAGACCAAGCCCCAGCGCAACTGATAACGGCTTTATTTTCATCTCCGTTGATGCCACCCACCAACGGCTGGGAGATGCCGAGTCGTGCATCACAGCACAAGCGTGAAGCAGTACAAGCTCCAAGGGGGTGGCAGAGGTGCCAAACAATTCATTCAAAGAAGCAGAAACAAGGCAAAAGTTAAGCGCAAAAAAAAGGGAGGGTGCTGCCGAACGGAGCGCGTTTCGCTGCGTGGCCGACAAGCTTTTTTGAAACACGCCAGTGAATAGACTTACGATGAAGAGATCATATGTATGCTCCAAACGAGCGCCCCCATTGAACGAGGCGCGGAATACCACACTCCATGGCGATAATTCAAAGGTACCTGTTTCTGGCACATTTGTGGTTTGCAAAATGCGGGCAAAAAAGCGGCCAATTAATCAGCGCAACAGGATAGTGCGATTATTACCAATAGCAAGGCACAGACAGGCCGGACCTGCCCCGCGGAGCGGAGGCAGTGCCCCCCGGGGAGCAACAAATTAAAGCGAATCAGCAGGAGGAGCGAAATCGTCTTTTTCTACGGAGTAGGCCCCCCTGCCTTGCCTTGAGAAACAGAGAAAAACGCGAAGGGCGAGGGAAGCTTGGCAGTACAGAAAACAGGGACGGGCCACCTTTCCGGAAATAAGAGACTTGGCATACGTAGGTATTTAGATACAGGCAGAACCACCGCCAGAGCATGGTGGAGACATGTTTCCTCCGTCTTGACTTTTGTTCGGCCGAATGTATTTTGGTGCGCGTGTGGCAAGTTTGTGACGCCACATGCTGCCACGAAAACAAATTTCAAATAAATAGAAATGGTCGAGTTTCTGCGACTTGTGGAAACGGAGCCCTCGGTGACGGAATCAAGTTGCTGAAAGGACAAAGAACGGGCACGTGGAAAAAAAAAAGGCATTGTGGCAGGCCGCTGAGGGGCGCACAGGACGCTCCGCGATATGAGGAAGAGACGGATCGGGGCAGGCTGGGATCAACCCAGTAAAGACAAGGAAAAAAATGAAACAGGTACCGAAGAAGCCAGCAGGGGTACTAAGCTTATATTTTTCTTTGTCACGACGGCAAGCAGACAGACGAAAGGAGGGGGGTCTCGACGCACCTGACACGGTGGTTGCTTTTAGCAGCAAGCCAGCGCTTCGTGTCAGTTGTGCCGCTTCCTTATTAGTACCAACAGCGCCACCGTTTTGCTCCTGATTGACCAAGAAGTAACCATTATACTCGACAAAATTGACAGACTACATACCTAATTATTGATCAACCGACCGCTGGTAAACCTGCGTGTGGTCCAAGCTGCGCCTTAAAAAGTAGCCTATTCTCTAATTCGTACTCTATTCGTAGGTAATCTGTTATTTCCTACCCTTTCGTGCGTGCCGTGTCAGCCGCTGGATAAATCGGCACGACCAAAGGTGTGTGCCCCCCCCCCCTCCTCCGCCTTCTCCCACTGTGGCTGAAGAAACGTGCAAACGGACGACGTTGTGTGTGTGTGTGTGTGTGGTTACGGACTAAAGCAAGCTTAACAGACAAGGTGTGGTGCCGGCTTCCGCCCCAGGTTTTTCTTAGTCGGGCGATTTTTCTTTCTATCAGACTGGGGTGTGGTGTTTTTGATTTGAGAAAAATGCGCACTAGATTAATAAAATAACTCTACTATAATGAAAGAAAAGGAAAGAAAGGGAAGTAGGTGGGTAGACCCTGGTCGGCCGACCTGACCAGTGCAAGCTGGAAACCGCCGAGCACCGCGGCGAGTACCGCGGCATTTTCTTTCCAATCCCAGATGTTGCTACTGCAGCTGCCGCCTGCACCCATTCTCGACCACCCCTCCTTTCCAGGACCCAAACCGAGTAAATTTAATCTGTACCATGATTGCCACGAGGGGGGGAAAGCTTCTTGTCGCATCTAATCCGTGGTTTCATCCCCCAACACAGCCTCTCCGGTTTCCGCGGACACGGCTCCCTCCCTCCGATCCTGTCAAGGCACCCTCGGCCTGTTTTATGAAATGATTTTGCCCGTTAATGGGCGTTTCGCCAAAAGGTAACCGCCCCCCCACCTCCCTTGTCGCTGCCGTTTTACCCGGCCGCCGCGCGCTGAGAGCCTTATCATAGCCACAATGGATCAAAACCTCTTCTGTAGTTACTGACGAAGAGGGCAGGAGCAACGGCGACAGGCTTTTCCTCACCGAACGCCTTTTCCGGGGCACCCGCGCCGCCTGTGCAGATGACGACGACGAGGGTCTTTTGTAGGTATGGTAATAAACTGTAAGCAGGTACTTTGCGTAGGTATCAGTCGAGCGCAGGGGCACACAGCTTGTCACGCGGCCCTCTCCAACCCGCCCAGTATCTCGATGATCTGCACCGAGCTTAATACAACGCACCCCCCATCAATGCATCGGGCTCTCCGTCAACTTTCTCCCCGTTCTGCGAATGAAGCCAACTCGTACAGTACGTACATACAAACACCACGGATGGGCCGTCTACACTGCGTGTTTGCAGCAACAAGAGCAGGGGATTGCGCAGGTACATTTGCTGGTTTACCTATCTACCTACCTTCTGTGGACTATTGGCCAAGAAACCACCCCCATCGCCCTGACAGCCGCTACTGTCCAGATCGTCGTCAAAACGAAAAAGCTTGGCAAGCAGAAACCACACCTCCAAACCGGCAAAGTCGGCTTCTTTTTGTCTTCTGGTCTCTTGTCCCTTCTGCTTGGCCTTGCTCGTGAAACCAGAGGGGGACATCTCGTAGAAGTTTGTGTGTGCATGTTGCTGGTCCCCCCGGGTTTCAGGTGCCAAGGCCTAGAATCGCCCCGTCTCACCATCTGTACAAATTAACTACATTTTCATCGTCGCTCTATCTTCTCAGCCAGCAACTCTGGACAAGACCAGCAGAAGCGAGGCCCAAGCCAGAAACCCCGGGCCCAGCGCCGCCCGGGGCCTGCTGGCTGCACGGCGCTCCTTTGGGAAAGGGAAAGATGACAACCCGCTGCATCGGCAACTTGAGAGCCGGGTCCCCTGCGTACGCAGCAAGCGAGCCTCCCAGCTTATTCATTCTCACAGGGCTGCTTTTTCTTTGGAGCCCATGATGACCAGAAGAGGAGGCTCCGGCACTATTGCTTGGATCATCAGCTAAGATATGCTAGTTGGCATTACATCTCCTACATGTCCTTTTTTTTTTTTTTTTACGGTACGGAGGCTTCCCTCCTTCTTTTTCGAGGCACAACAGCTTCGCGACAGACGCCACGCAATGACATCGCGTGAGGCCCAGCGGTGCCGACTTATCCTTTTGGCCGCGTCTCCTTGTTGCCCGTTTGCCGAATCGTAACCGAACGTTGTGGTGGGCGGGGTGCATGAAGAAGTAAAAAGCATATCTGGCTTCTTGTCTCTGTTTAATTTCGTACTCTATTTTTACCTTTGGCATTGTGGTATGCCAGCACGCACGGAACGAACCCTGGTCTTGCGTGCATGTACATGCTAACTATTCAGTCAGACAACGGCTGAATAGGGTTTCGATATGGTAGTTAGGGTTCGATGTGGTAGAGATCTTCTCTCTCTCAATTTCGCAATCCCTCCGGTCCTGGTTCTTTTTTTGCCCCGGCCACGTGTACCACGTATCATTTGGAATGCCATGTAGTTAGCGTCTGCCCATGATAAGAGCGAGACACTGGCAAAGTCGGCTTCCAGGGAGGGATATGCCGAACTAACTACCTAACTACCAGTAATCTGCGCGGTTTTCTGTCCCTTTTTTTTTCCTTTTGTTTTTTCTTTTTTATTACAACCTGCTTCGTTGGCTGACGTTGTGGGCTCGCGTCTCGGTGTTTGCCAAGATGTCGATCAAGGATTCTCTTGGCCGCCCACAACCCGGTGATAAGCATTACAACGTAGCGCACTCGTGGCTTTGCAAAGCGATTGAGTCAAAATGGACTCGGTTGGCTTGGTTTTTGGACAGAATCCTGGTATCTTGCGCATGCTTTTTTATTTATTTTTCGAGTCTATGGATACTAGTATAGGATCATGCATCACGCCTTCTATTACAGTTGATTGCGCCCGGCATCTGCAAGCGAGATAAGCCCAAACAGCGCCTGCGCGGGGAGCTGCTAACAGCTGCTGCTGTGTTCGTTGTGCGTGTGCGTCCGCGCGTAGCACAAGAGATTCGTAGCGGCGTTTGGGCTTTGGCTGAAGTCGTGCGCCACGGGGGACCAACGCATTACTAATGACAATTGGCTGAACTACTGGGTCGGGTTGTCGGTTTCAAAAATAAATAAAAAACATTTACTCATTCAGGTAGGTACACCAAATGCGGTGGGAAGTGGGCTACGCATTCTGACCGAAGAAGGCTTCTTTTGGGCCAAAAAGAAAAAAGGACAACTACAAAGATACCTGGGACGGCAAAGTCGGCAACGGAGCCCCACATGCACGCCCCCCTGCTCGGTTTTGATTTGCGGGTTTTAAGCATGAATTTAAACGTTGTCAGCCACTAGTCTTGGCGCGGCGAGACAGGTCGGTAACCCCCCTCCAACTGCTGATCCACAGCCGAGTATCGCGCAGGAGAGGGCAGCATCAGGCGAGCCGATCGCCCAATGTCAAGGGTTGTGCCAAATGGACAACGACAGAACGGGCGCGGGGCGGGGCGCAACAAATAGAAGCGCCCCTTCACCGCACAGCAGACTATTACCGTTGCCCAGTTCATTTACCTTTTTCTTCCTTGTTCTTCTTGGAGGCAAAAAAGTTCCCCAACTCAAAACTCAAGCGTAAAATATAGTCGGAATTGCGGGCATGGCTGGGCGGACAGGGGAGGGTTGCGCCGATGGGGCAAGACAAGCTTGGTGGCTTGCAGTAGCGTCATTTCAAGATGCCGTCCCAGCCGGCTTGGCCCTCTTTTTTCTTTTTTTATTCAGAATTTTTATTGATTTAAGCTTGCGGGTTCGGCATCTTATTCCCAGAAAAGCACTTCATCCCACCCACTTGTTCCGCGCGAGAGTGGTGCATACCACCTAGATTTATCATGATACCGACGACGGAGGACGGGCCTTATTTCCGGCCGGAGCCTTGTTTCTAGTTACCTCATCTTTTGGTGTGTTTTTTTTTGTTTTTGTTTTTTTTCGGAATGACGAATTTCCTGTCTCGGCGGTACGTAGGTAGCTGTCGCACTACGCTCGCGTCTACCATGACCACCACCGCCGCCGGAGCCGGCCCGCCCGTCTCATTCGCCAGCTGGTCAAATCAGTGGTTCACAACTCCGTCGGCCTACTAGTGCCATTTTTGGTCGGCAAACAAGACAACAAAAATTCGAAAAGCCACGCCTTTTTCGCCCGCACAGAGTTCGTCACTGTTGTAGGGGGGTACATGTGCACTCCGACTCCGCGGACATGTTTCTTCTCAAACCCCCGAAAAGGGCCCTTCAGGTTGCAAGCCACCAAAACGCCCAGAAAAAGCTTGACCTGATGGAGAGGGCCGCCTGACCAAAAAACTCAGGTGGTCTCACCAACCAGCCCTACGCTGCCAAGACAAGAACTACCTCAACTAAAAAGAGTCAATGCCAAAACGTATCTTGGCATGATCGACAAGCACAAAAAGTGCAGAAACCATGCAACTATGAATTTACTGTCATGTACACCGCATCAAAAAAATGATGCAAAGTTCCTTGAACATGCCAAGCTTTGGACGGCGCTGGTGGGCCAATATCAACAAAGTACCCGTGAGGGTCTGCTTGGCGCGCCAAGGGGCGGGGGGGTTAGGAGGGGACAAAAAAAGCTTGAGCGGAAACAAGGATGCCCCAAGACCAAGACAAAAAGAAAAAAGAAAAAAAGTACGCCGTCTTGGCGGAAATCAGCTTAATAATTTAATTTGTTGTCAGATTTTTTGTCGCTCATGACTCAAGGGATGACGTCTCGCATCGAGGACCAAAACGGTCCAGCTCGTGGCTTGCCCAGTGTGCAGCGGGCGCGGCGGCGGCGGCGTCGGCATAAATGGCACATAACCTTGTTTTTATGCTCGCGCCAGCGCTAACCGCGATTTTTTTTCTGGTGGGGGTTTTTATTTATTTATTTGTCTGATAACTAGAAAGAAACAGGCCCGTCCTTGGTTTGCGACGCCAACGTCACCAACCAACGCGGCATTTTGGCCCATGTCTCAGCTGACGAACAATGCGACGAGAGAGAGGTGATGGCGCAATTCGAGACTATGGCAGGACTTTTATTTATTTGATTTTTAACTTATTTTAGTTGGTCATTTTTATTGTTATTTTTTTGGCTTATTCCGGATCGTACTTGGCATCACAACATCATGTGCCCGCATCTACCCTTGACCTTTTGGGATCGCGCGAGCTCATCGGCGATTTATACATGCAACGCTGTCAAAGAACCCCAGGTTCGAGATTGAGAGAGAGAGTGATGGGTAGTGGTAAGAATACTGTCGAGCTATCTTGGTGCTATTGCCTCTGGTGTAAGGTGGTGAGACTGCACCTCGACATGTACATCGTGGAGAGTCGCTGACAGAATCTAGAGAATATCTGCTTGCACCACAGTCTCGAGAGGTTACGTATCACGCCTGTACTCGACCCGACTCTTCAACGAGACTCCTCAAAGCATGCTTCACTCTTCAGTTCTTTATCAAGTCCCCGTCTTCTTCTGCCCACCCCCATTGCTGATGGCTAGAGCACCATGGACATGAGAACAGCCTCTCTCACGGATGCAAACACTTAGACCACGACCACCAACACGGCCTCTGATCTGGGAGCTCCAAGTGGGCAGGCTTACATCAGGCGCACGTCAACATTACTCTCTCGACCACGGCACTACTGAATAGACCCGGCCGGCACCAACATACTTTCTAACCGCCGCTGAGCCAAGCAACCTTGAGACCTTTTTTTCTCGTGGCCATCTCATTCATGCGTTCCTGCCAAGCCATTTCTTACTACTCGCCTTCACGCGTTTACGTTGTGTCTAGGAAAAGAGCCCAACTAACTAGTATTGGACCGCCCGATTGGCTGGCGTACGTTGTTGATCCGCAACTCTATTTTGCGGCGTCCCCTGTTCATGGCTCTATCGCAACAAACGGATTGGCACGGACCTCGCGTCGTCACAGACACGATACATCTTGGGGCGATACTGGTACATACATATCTCGCTCGGCTCTTGGGCCTTTTTTTGGCCCCCATGATGGATTTGCCACCTGCGGCTCTTCCGTCCACACCCCGCCACCTGCCATGTTTGGGCTCCCGGGTCCAGGTGAGTGCAAGTTCGGCTCTCGCACGGGGGAGCATCTGGCCGTGCTTCCACGCCGCACTTCGCTGTCCCGTACTGTTTATTCTCGGGGCATGTCAAGTGGCTGCTAGGCCTTGGCGCGTCTGCTCTTGATAGCTCCGCCCGCCGGTGGCATCAACAAAGAGCCTTCTCCCCTTCTCCGCGGGGCCGATATCCGCCGCTGTGGCCACCTCCGGGAGGTCGTATTGTCGAGACCTAATCGAGTTTCATTTCAGCAGCACGGTGTTTCTCCATTTTAGAGCAACGTCTCTCTGGTCGTCCTTGTCTTGTTCGGAACGCCCATGCACGTTTTCTAACTGCAAGCGGCTGTCCCCCCCCCCCCAAAACGACGATGCAAGTCGTACTATCTGACGCCAAGGCTTCCCTCTCTCTCTCCAAAGTTCCGATTGCAGGGCGCTGGCCCGAGCTCCCCGGAGCGGGTACGGATATCAAGTATTACTCTCTTGTGCGTAATGGCGCGCCCGCAAGCTTCAACTGCATCTGCATTGATAATTCACCAGGCTGCGGAGGGGGGCCTCCGCAGTCGACATCGCATGCGGAGGGTGGCTTTGCTTTTTTTAATTCCCTATCCTCCTTTTTTTTTTAAGTGGCTTCGCTTGTGATTTTCGTCCCTTTTGCACATGCCTGGTTGTCAGTGTGGCGGCCGAGAGCCGATTTGAACCGGCCCCGTCATCAAAACTAGCCTGATCGCTCCGGGCCGGGGAAGCATCGGCAAAGGGTCCTATCCTTTATTTTCCACCCATGACCGATTCTGGGGTCATCGACAACGAATCAGCCAATTCTCTTACGTCCTTGAATGCACGCTTCCTAGCCAGTATCGCATCAATCTGTCATGTTCACGGGCCGTAGGTGGACCGGATGGCATCGTACTGCCGATGGGAATGACATGATGGCCACTTTAGCACTTTGATGGAATATAGGCAAGTTTAATGCAAGGATATCTCTTTGTTGTGCATTTCATGACTTCTGTTATTTGCTCTGCACCCTGCATACCGAGCGCAAGTTCATTGGACAGAAGCAGGTCATGTAAAACATGAAGCGTTTCGTGTACAAGCTGTCTTGCAGCCTCACAAACCACCTTTTTTACCGTCAAAGTTGGAATGACTCCCTCCAGTTTCATTCAAGTCTTGACCGCTGCACGGTGACGAAGAGCCAGACTGGATATGCACCGCCCGGCACAATATCTCATGCCCGCCTGCAGCGATACCGCGTCAGCATCCCCCCTCCAAGCCCCGGCCCACGATCTCCAAGGCCTCTTGTATTTCCCGCTGGGCCATTGTCAACGGCCGACTTGCCACTACCCAGTGTTGAACGAAGAGCAAAGAGTTTGAGCTTTTTCCCCTGCCGGCGCACATTGACACATGTCGCTTGTACGGATCAAAGGACCATGGTTTTCATCCGGCGGTTTTGCATCAGCACAACTCCCCCCCCGCCTCCCCTGCAGACTGAATAGGGCAATTAGCGTGGTGGCTGTACAAAAAAAAAGACGAAATCAAGCCTCGACAATGGGGAACAAAACAGGGCTGGCCGAGTTTGCCGTGCCCGGAACCCCCCAAAACACTTTGCCTTGTCCAGGGTCTTTGTTGTCTGCATGCGCGCGCGGGGCGAAACGTGGCGCTGTCGGCCAACAAGAAGGATCAACAAGGGACCGACTTGTTGAAAAAGGGTATCCTCCTCCGGGCACGAATGAAGCCGTGCCTCAAAGCAAGAGGAAAGCCGGGTTGCCGCCCCCCGGGGGTCTCACTCTGGCAGTTGTCCCGCAGCCTCGCCTGAGTTCAACATCGTCTATTGGCAGGCTGACTCGTTGCTGGGTCTATGCGGGCAATATTGGCTGCTGACCATTTCTCGTTCCGCCTTGTTTCCGCCTGGTATCCGCAGACGCACGTATATCTTTTTCCTTCTTTTTTTTCTCGTGGGGCAATACAACAACAACGTGATCCGGTAGCCGTTTCTCCGGTCAAAAAACACACAAACCAGATGGGGGGGGGGGGTCTTGTTCATCTCCGTAGCACCCAAGATCTCTTACTGATACCACCATGCATCATGTATGCCTCTCTTGCGTTTCCTCATGTGCTCTCTGTTACGCTTACTGGTGCAGCCCTCGCCCGTCATCGAATCCAGCCCCCCGCCAAAGGGAGGAGCCGAGCTTGCCGTACGCCGAGATTAGCTCTACTTTTTGCTTTACCCGCCCTCCCGACGGGGACCCTTGTTTCTTATGCCCACAAGAAACAGCCTACTTATATGTGGTTGTGGCGCAGCAGTTGCAGGGGGCCCGGCCCTTTGTTAGATCCAACACAAGCTTTGATACTCGGCACTTCAGGCTTCCCTCGTTTCTAGCCTCGTTGGCGCGCCTCTCAAAGGAGCCATGATCGTGTTTCTAATCAAGCTTTTTTTTTCTTCTTCTCCCCGTCAAGCCCCGAGACTCGGCCGTTTCGTCCCCTCGTCACTGCTCTTCTCCCCCACAACCCATTCTCGCTCGGAATGGGCAAAGACGGAGAATGGTCATCTCGCATCGCTAGCCTTGCCGTTCCAACCGATCCCGGTCCACATTGAAAAAAAAAAGGTGAGCCCCTGCCTCCTAAGAAGACAAAAAGATACAAGGAAGGGGCAGGGCCCGGGGGGAGGGGTGTGCTGCTGCGCTTGGTCTTGTAGTAACCCGGAATGCCGTGGCTTCCGGCCTCAAGCATGCTGAGCGAGCAAGGGGGGGGGGGGAGTAAATCGACGGTATCCGTTTGTTTTATGCTTATTGTGGGTGAGGAGAGTAAGGTTGCCTCTTTGGCATATCAGTTCCACCGTTGTGGTGGCGCTGTACAGATGATATGGCAGAAGCATGGGATGTTGTCCTTGAAGCGTGGAAAAAGCGGACGGTAAAAGCGTTGTACTTTGGATAAACTGGCATGTTCAACGTAGAATCTTTCAAAGAAAAAAAAACACATTGAGCAATCGTCGTTCGAGATGCTCGAGGTAGGCACTTACCCCCTCTGTACTACCTATGAGTGAACTCTGACAGCGGAGAAGCTGCCGGCTTGTCCTCTACGATGGACATGACCAGAATTTGCCATTGATGCTTCCAACTTGTCCAAGTTTCGAAAGTGAAGACATGACTCTTTCTGTACTTATAAAAGAGTGAACTGTGGCGGCAGAGACGCTACTGTCTTGTGCTGCACAATGGACAGGACCAGAATCTGTCATTTATACTTGCAACCTGTCCTAGTTTTGAAAAGTAGAAAAACGCAGTCATCTCCCCAAAGTTTCTCTAGTCCACAACAGCTCTGGGCCAGTGCCACATCATATAACCACTTTGACAGCCTGCCAAGGCAGCTCCGAGTCGTCCCAGCAATCCGGTCATTGTCACTTGATTCCCATATACCTTAAGCAAGACACAAATGAAGAGTCTTGATATTTGAGCGCCTCAATGTAGTCCATCTCAGTGGCGCCTTTGCGCAAGTTGTCTGCTCCGGAAGCGCAACGCCAACAGGTCGAGGAGGAGCGTAGAGCTCAACAACCGCTGTTGCGCGCCTGCGCGGCCCCGAAAAGAAACGAATCGGCAATAAAAAGTACAATCTACGTGCTGATATTCACAAAAGCATCAAGTATTCTTCCCAAGTAGAGCCATTGAGATCAGACCAACGTCGCCGATTTGGACGCGTAGGAGCAACACAGCAATATTTCTTCCGCAGCCTTGTATGGATTTTCTGAGAAATGGCATGATGATTCTTACTTCATTTTTTTAAGTTGATTACGCCTTAAAACTGGCAACGGAGGGTTGTTTGGCGACAGCCTCAAAATCACACGGCGAGTCGAACAACGCAGGCGGCGCTTCCACGGGATGCGTCAACCGCTTGCAAAACGAGCGACACGCAGTCTTTTGACATTCATCATTCAACAACAGATCACGCCCTACAGCAAAAACGGTGCAAGGAAAGAGGCCCATCATGAGGCGGCTGTCTTCCTTCACTCGAGGTGAAGGATTTGGTGATATCGAATTGAACATTTACAGCTCGGTCAGGAGTTTTGCTATGCAGTACGGCCTTGAGACCGTGTCCAGCTTTCACAATCATAAGTACACTAGGAATACATAATACTACACCACCTACGTCGTAACAAGATCCAAAATTGTGCTTTGCGGCGACGGTGAGCTGACACCGGAAACTCGTGCAATGGCCCGTCATGGGGCCAATCTGCGGCCGAAATCGGGAGCATCACGCCATTTTCCTCAACAAATCCCAACAAAATTCTAGCACAGTATTTCTCCGAGTAGCCGTGTACTTCGTGCCTACTGCCATATCTGGCAAGGCTTGATAGAGTTCGTCGTACAGGGCGCGTACATAATCCACAGAAGCCACGTGGTTTTCACTTGTGAAGCAGCCTCGAATTGTGTAGCCGAAAGAAAGGGTAACGGAAGCATTTCCCGAGCACGGCAGCACTAACGAGCACAGCACCCTGTGAGCGCTCTGTCAAACTGTCATCGGGTGCGACGAGACACCCACCATACCGAAGCAGCAAGTCTGACTATTTCGGCGACGAGATAGCCATCCACCCCCATGGCGGGCCACGTTTCAACAGTCGCAGCGCTCGAAATGGCGCGGAAAAGGTACCACGTCGCGAATGTTGGTTACGCCAGTGAGGTAGCTCAGGAGCCGATCAAAGCCGAGTCCAAAGCCGCCGTGCGGTGGGCATCCCCATCGCCGCAGGTCCAGATACCAGCCGAGATTGTTGTTTCCGGATTGACGGGCGCTGGGTACGGGCAATCCGTGCAACCTCATGCTCTCTTCCAACTCAGGCAAGCGATGTTCGCGCATAGAGCCTCCCGCTAGCTCGCCGAGACCGGGTACCAAGAGATCAAAGCAATCAACAGTTTGGCCCTGGGCCGGCGAGTCAGTCGATTTCAGCATGTAAAACGCTTTGATATCGCGTGGATACTGTGTGATAAAGACGGGAAGGTAAGCATCGTTCGCCTCATCGTAGCCGACCTTCTCGGCGAGGAACTTTTCATGCTCGGATTGAAGTCCAGCGCCCCAGATGGGCTTGTGCTCGAACTGCTCTGCTACGGGCTGCAGCATCTCGATGGCATCGGTGTATGTGAGCCTTGGCCAAGGTTTTTCTGTCATCATACCGTTCCAACGACGGTCAAGAACCTCGACGCTCTCAAGGTCTTCAAAAGCCAGCTTCTCGGCAGGTTCTTTGGCATCTCTTCTGTGATGCTTTAGTTCCTCGGCTGCACGAAGCTCCCTTAGACCGCTCGCAAGTGACACGAGCATCTGTTGAGCCAAGTTCATGACATCATCCATGCTATCAACGAAGCTCATTTCTGCCTCGAGCATCTGGAATTCGCTCAGGTGGCGTGATGTATCGCTCTTTTCGGCTCTGAATGTGGGAGACAGTGTCCATACATTACCAAGGGCTTGGGCCAAAGACTCAAGATGCAATTGCGTTGATACTGTGAGATACTTTGGGTCTCTGAAGAAATGGCTTTTCCCGGGAGCCTGTACCATGAAGGCCTCACCAGCGCCCTCGCAGTCTGAAGAGGTAATGATGGGTGGGTGTGTTTGTTGAAACTGCTCACGAAAGAAGAACTGCGTCAGGAGGGCGGTAGCATCTGAACGGAAGCGCAGAAGGGTGCTGTTCAATGGGGTGCGGGATCGGAGGTGTGAGATTGTCCGCAAGCTCTCGGGGCTTTGGTACTTATTTTGGATGGGATATGTCTATTGAGTTGAAGGTGAATATCCTTTCAGACAAAGAGCACGCGGTGATTAGCGTACCTGGGGGTTGGAGGGGCCGAGGATGTCAACCTGTTGAACTTGCAGCTCATGGGCACCCGGCTCGGCCCCCGGCGGCTCGTCCGGTGGCTGATTATGCTTTACATGCGACCCCTCTTTCCAAGTGCCGAGGAGGCGCACTGCGGATCCCGGTCGAATGCTGTGTTGGCGTGGGCGGTTAGCAGAATGGCCGAGGCGAAGTGGTTCGAGGGAGACAAACTCTAGTGCAAGCGACTTGTCGACGACAGCCTGGATCGGACGCATCGAAGAGCCATCCGTCAAGTCGACGAAACGGACGCCGGCGCTCTTCCTCACCGACCGCACCCAGCCGCGGACTTGGACGTCCGAGACATGCTGCGAGGACTGGAACTCTTTGAGGTCTGCGATGGTCTTGAGGCGGACATGGCGGTCTCCCGGGACTGAGACCGAGTAGGCCCGGTGGACAGCAGCACACGACGGCCAGCGATTGTGTCGCAAGCTTCGTGCTGCCAACATGACACAGCTCACCGCACTTGGCAGACGTCACCTATCATGAAATGGGACGTGTCTTGGCCCCTGGAAGGGTGGGTGCAAGAGAAGGCGACGGCGTGCGGGCAATAGTTTGAGATGAAGGCCGGGGCGATCAACGCCGGATTGGGGTGCAACGTGGTAGAAACGGACGTGACGACAACTGTTGTGGTGTGATGATGCCGTGATGATGGCCTGTAACTAGCCTGTGATCTGTGGTTGAGGCGGCTGAGGAAAAATGGTGATTCCGGTGGATGCCTTGTCACTCCGAGGTACCTGGCAAGTGGGTGGGTAGCGACGTGCGCTGGCCCCCTTGCTTGTGTAAAGCTGTTGGTGGTTTATAAAGTTGTTTGAAAATATGTTTTAAAGATTCTTGCTGTTGGTTTCCAAAATGACAAGTGCTGAAGCGTTTTCAAGTCTCTTACCAGGCGGAATCTTGGGAAGTAGATTACCTATGCGTGACAACGGTTCTTGTCGCTTCGCGCTTGCCTTATACCTGTACCTGCTAGAGCACAGGTACCTGCAGACTTGACGCGCTGTAGCCACACCTTACAGTGGATAAGGCGCTATAATGAACATGCGCGCTTCCGAGTTGCTGAGCAGCTCCAGACGGGGGCGACGGAACCATTTACGCAGTCAATTTGCATGTGCCTTTTTTCTTAGCCTCTCATCGGTCCTTTTTTGGAAACGGATAGGAGCTTGTGAATGTGCATTGCCTCCCCCAAGCTCTTGCCTGCCTTTGTCTGGAATGGAGTGCTAACTTGCGAATGCATGGTGCGACGCCGTGGCTGATGGGCGGCTGCTGGGGCCTGCAGGAACCGGCGCCCAACAGGCTGGCAACAGCGCTGCAAAGGCAAAGACTGGACAAATTACGGAGTTCCTACAGGTACGTACCTACATACGCGAGTGAGGCCTGTTTTTGGACAGGGTACTAGACAGGTCGTTTTTTTAATAGATAATTTTCCCCTGTCACAACGCTGTTGACGTCTCTAACACGGCTTATAAAAAATATAAATGTTTTTTAACACGTAGTGGTAACCTAACAGCGTTATGACAGGGGAAAATTACATATTAAGCGGAAAACGTGTCCAGTGCCCTGTCAGAAAACAGGCCTCACGCGCGTAGGTACCTACCAGGTAGTACCTTGGTTGTCGCTTACGCAGGTCTTGCCTGTCTGTACACAGAAGGGGGAGGGGGTTGTATCATCGTGTTGGAATTTTTTGACATGTTCTTTTTCTTGTCAGCCTTGTTGACATGGGTAGGGTACCAGTGCTACCTGTTGTCATGGAGCAAAGCAGAAATAGGCCAATAGAAACGTCTATAATGATGTGCTGTCCCGTACTTGGGTGCTCGTAATACGAAGCAGTTACTGGTAATTTGTACGAATTATAGATGACAGAAAAAAATGTACCTAGTATTAGCGAGTTGCGCTTACCCAAGAAGGGTAGAACTAGAAAGTGTAGCAGACCCGCTCTAGCGTCGTTGTCTCGGCTTCCTGTCTTGGCATCCAGTTGCCTCCTTCATACCACAACTTCTCCTAGGAACTGAATCACTTGTCATCGCTCACCAGTATCTCTAGCCAAACAGACATCACCATCGGTATTTGCGAGGAAAATCATCCGCCGTTGGCTATTAGCCGATCACCGAGCCCGGCTTCTCAGCCATAGCCTACCTATGCCATAGCCTATGCAAACGATGTCGAATGCCGTGGTGCCTCGTTGAATACCAACGACGGGTGTTTGGTTTGTCACAGTCGACTCGGCCACGCATTTGCCGACGAATACATGTACTTCTACTCTACTACCAAGTCCCATTTTTCGCCTCACTAACCCGTTTCGCAATGAGCATCCCAAGTCTCTACCATGCCACTCGACGTACCTAGAATCCAGTCGCTCGGCTGCTGTCTCAGGCCGTCTCAGATCACTGCTCGAATTAGCCGGGCAGCTCGCAAAAAGCGCAAAGAGCTTCTTGTTGATGAGATGCCGAAACATGAGCAACGTCGGGCTAACGCCTTTTCAGTAAACCCTGTCGACGGGCCGCCCGGACGACTTTGACGCATGGCCCTCCACTCTCCGCCGCGCCGCCTAATCTTGGCCGCGTGTTGAACAAGCACAGATGGTGTGCCACAGATCTCTCCCAAGGCTGCGGCTAGACCTGCAAGAGATGTCACCCTCCCTCTACTACCCTCTACCTAGTCAAGCCACAGGTGGGGGAACGAGAGAGCTAGACCCTACCCCTCGGGCCGTAACCTGACCCTGCCTGCTCACTGCCGACTTGCTTCGCATCCGGCCTCTGCAGCGCCGATGCCAACGCTGCTCTGCGCTGTCCTCAGCTTGTCAGGTCTGTCTGAGAGCATGGCAGCGTCAGCCTACCTATGCTCTTGTCAGATCTCGCAATCATGCAGTCTCTGCCCGCTCTCTCTACCGGGACGGCTGCCCGCCATGCCTAGTCGAACCCTTCCTGGCACCGCCTCTGCTTCGACCTTTTCTTCGGTCCCGCCAGCTTGGATGGGTGCTGAAGCTCTCGTGCGCAGCCCCCAGTCTTTTGTCTTGCCACCAAGACAGCCACTCAGGAATACGTACCTAGCTCTTGTTTCTTGTTAATGGCGTCTCCCGTCCGTGTACAAGTTAGTGACTGTCACTTGTCGAAGCTCGACACTTCTCGCCTCGAGCCCTTGTCCCATACACGCTTCTAGCTCGCTTGTTGTCGGGTTGCCCCAAAATATTGGTCTTGTATTTGGCCTGATTTGACTTGTTGTGTTGCGTGACAGCTCTTCGTCTCTGTTTCCCAACTCGCCTCACCCTTGCTTTCCTCCCGGCTGTTGACCTCGACTGTACACCACTGGCCACTGGCGCAACACAAGCCACTGCCACCCCTACCTACCTACCGTGAGGCTATATAAAGGCTCTCTTGCCGCCTTGAGGGAAGATAGTCCCTTTATGATTGTTTGTTACAACAGAAGCAAGCCTTACTAAAAGTTGATTCCCGCCATCGCCACGCCCGTCTATCAGCATGGTTTCCAGCAAGCCTGGCCGGTCTAGCCGTCCAAAGCCGTCGGATGTTGCTTTGGATACGAAACGCAACTTTATTCCGCTGCTCAATGCTAGCTACTTCGACCTCTACCCGCCCTATTCGATTCTGTATAGAGAGCCTTGTCTGCAGTTGCCTGTGAATCGACGACCGAGCATCCGGCCGCCATTCTTCCGTGTCGAGAACGGCGACCCGGTCATGAGAGCTATCTATTACGCCAACATGGACTCGCAAGCGAGCGAGATTGCTGGCGGCCCTCGAATTCGCATTCCATTCATCTGCGCCGCGAATGAGCGGCGACCTGGAGGTGACTGGGAGATTGGCTCTCTCCTGTACGAAGAGAAGCTATGCAGACGCAGCAATCTATTCGCGACCCTATCAACGCCATTGCCGCAAACTGGAGAAGAGAGCAATTATCCCATCCCAACAACGGGTGGCGTATTTTCCGACGCAGTCGTGGTTTGTCGTGGCCCTCATGACCGGTATGAAAAGCTAGACCGGTGGTACGACTTGCCCGTATTATCAGTGCCACCGACTCGATGGCCAAGGCTCAAGGACAATGGAGCGTCTTACTCGTTTGAGGCGGAGCGTCAGCAAATGAAGGACAAAATCCGGGGAGCTCTGCGAATTTGTCATTACAACGGCTATGACCGCGTGGTGGTGGGTGATTTCGGTCTAGGAAACGGCTGTCGCAATCCGCCGCAACAGTTGGCGGAGATTTGGCGGGAAGTTGTCCTGTTTGATCCGGATCTGCGCGGGCAGTTTTCCTACATCATTTTCGTGTTTGAAGATGCGTCGCTGAATACGACACAGTGCATTCTTGAGGAACTCATCAAGAAGGAGCAAAAGACGAGAATCAAGACCAAAGGAGACTTGGGCTCGCTGCAGAGGGCGGCGCCGTCGGACATGTCCATCTTTGAGCGGGTTTTTGACGCAGCCGAGATCGAGCGCGTGGTCAGCGAGCCAGATCCTCGGTATGGCCTCGAAATGATTACAAGCTGAGGCGATCTATATGCCTGCCCAGCTGGCGACAGGGGTGGAAAGGGTGGAAAGGGTGGCGCGACAGCATCAAAGCCAGCCAGGACGGGAAGGGGGGGCGGACATATTGCATGCGTACGGCTCCGAGGCTCCAAGACATTGCACCCCAGGGCTCTTTTATCAAGGTTGTTCGAAACCTGCAGGAGACGTGGTAAGCCACCGACTGAAAAGCCTTATTTTGCTCACGTGGGTGTCCATTCAAGCTGACGGCGAAGATCAGGTACCCAACCGTGGGGATGCTGTCATGCAGGATGAGGCCTATTCTGAAGCTGATGACGTCTCAAGCTGTTGGTGCGGTTTTTTTTCTTGGCTCTTTTTAGTTGCTTGTTCTTGCTTGGAGGCTGGGAAATGTCAATACCAAGGCTGGCACGGTGCCTTTCGGCCGACACACCGAGGCTGTAACGTGTGCTAGGCAAATGCTACGGAGAAGAGTGATGAGATGTGGAGGGTGGTCGGCTGTTAGTGTGTTGCTTCTGGTGCACTGCGGATTCCAATGTGACGACATGAGTCGACTCAAGGCTCGCTGCTTGGTTACATTGGAGTAACGTTGGTTGTTATTTTCCTGGTGCCGGAGATTCCCGACAGTGTTGGTTTCTGGCTGTGATTGTGTTGTGCCGCGTCCATCTCGGTATCTGTCAGCGGGAGGCACGGAGCTCTCTCGCCAGACAGCACAATCTGGAGGCGGCAAACAGACGAGCATGGGTGCGTGCCCATGGTCGGGCTATGTTCTGGTCCTGATACATACCTAGCTAGGATTTGCTGGATTTGCTGGATTTGCTGCTTGGCGGTGCATGCAAAACGGTTACTGCATTCGGAAGGAGGCTGATGGATTATGGTTTTGCTGAGTAGTAGTTATTGCTGGCACGACTGGTATGTCTACGATAGTAGTTTAGGTATCTACAAATTAGAAACAATTCTTTTTTTGGCTTCCGCTCGTCCCCTGTCATGCCCTTGCTGCCCCGCTGGAGGAGATTGAGGATCGATGGACTCCGCCCTCGCTCCCTGCCAATATCAGCGTCATACCCCCGGGATGCGAGGCTAGGACAATCAATCACACGATGGGAGACGAGGTGGATATTTCTGTATGCAGGCTGGGTGGCACCGAGTTGCTGACGTCTTTTTTTTCCACCATGACACCCCATCACCACAAGAGCTACCAGCGTCAACCCGAATCACTGCTTCCCCTGCCTGCTAAGACGAATGAACAGGGCAACCAGAGCCTGGCCCGAAAAAATGAAACAAGACTATAACAAAACATATACAACATATACCTCATGCAGGTTTCACTCGCCCAAAAAAAGATGCCCCCCTCTTCAATGACGAAGAGGGGGTGGGCGAGGAATAATTTGTACCAGCCGCCAGTTCTCGGTGTACAATATGTAGCTCCCCCCCCCCTCCCCCGCGCCCCTGTCCGGCTGGCTCTTCGTCGATTTTATTTTCCGCTCGCTTCTGCGGAGATCTCAGGGCTGTGCCCATCCATTGCAGGGTGGGTGTTGCCGTCGCGACAATTCGACAACCGGGACTTTGTTGCCTTTTCCCCGTCCTTTTTTTCTTTCTTTCTTTTTGAACCTCCTTGTCTAGCAATCCAAGTCTCCTTTGGCCTGCGACAAGTTTGCTGCAGAGAGCCAAGATGGTAACTAGAAGAAAAAAAAATCAAAATTGGGCGCCGCGCCCAGAAAGTGGTGTGGTGCCGTGGTTCGACTTTGCTGGGTAGCCACACCGGTGAGCAGGGATCATCCCCCATCACATCTGCCAAAAATAAAAATAAAAACGCCTAGTTTTGGTCTTTGCCTGTTCTGGGGGGAAATAAAAGGTTGCCCGACTTGCCAAGCCACTTCGGGGGTCGTGATTCAAAAGGAGCACGTCAAAGTGCAGGATGCATCGTAGCGAGGCGGGCGTGTAGAACAATGTTGTTGCAAGTGGATATTCGGTGTACAGGTGGCTTTTTTTTGCTTCTTGTTAGATAGGTTACTATACTATTTCTTCTACCCAAGGCAGAAATTCTCACTCTTCCCCGCAAGCCTCATCGAAATTGCCCTTTTCTTCCACATGCTGACACCCCTTATGTTACTCCCCTTGTTGGAACCAGCCTGTTGTCGCATATCACTTGCTACTGTATTCCATACAGCCGACCACACTACCCAAGTATCCTTTGCTCGTCGTCATTTTTTGCTTCAGATCTCATCAGGTCGTGGCATCTTGCTCACCCCTTCTACCAATACGAAGGACGAAGGCCGGCAAAGTTGGTCAAGCTGTTCGCCGCAGAATCGCCATCACCTTCACGCTTTCTTTGACCGCTCAGCTGACAGCATCGTTAGCACAATACACCCGCCACAATATCACTAAATCACGTACCTCGAGCTGAACGCCCTTGTGGACGTGCACAAGCCAGTCCACGTAGCTCTGCGCCTCGTTGTTGCGGTCCTCGACCAGGAGACGAGCAAACTCAAACTCGGCTCCGTCGATCCCCTGTCGCGCAAGCTGTATGTTCATGCCCTTGGAGCCGCGCTGCGTTTTCAGAAATTCGACAACATTGCGAACCTGCGCGTTCAGGTGGCTATCCAACACCGGGATAGACGATGTGTACGCGTCTAGGCTCTTCAGGCTGTCCTTGCCCTCACCAAATAGATCGCTAATGAGGTTTGGCGACGTCTGAGAGTGAAGCCAAATCAGGCATTGCTGTCCATTATCAACCAAGTAAACACCCCCCGGTTCAACCCGTGAGAATGACGCCCGAACGCAAGGCGGCATCTTGAGGTGGCCAGTCTCTGCATCAGCAAACCCATCCTCCGGTTGGAGGTTGTGCAGAGGAATCATCCGCGGGTACAGGTACAGACTAAGCTCAAGCGCCCCCATAGATCGTATCAGGCGCATCTCGTACACTCTTCGGTCCGTATTCTCAATCCCACCCTTGTAGGCTCTGCACTTGAGCAATCCAAGCATGTACATGCAGAATTCCTTGAGTCGCTCCGGCATCACCAGCTGCCCAGGGGGGTGTTGTTGAGCAGAGTGTTTGCGGTAGCAAGACATTATGTCAATGGTTCGCTCCGTCAACCAGTTGCGCGTATCTTTCAGGCTGCTAGATGTCGTTGAGAGCTTGGTGCTCGCTTCCTTGGCAAGCAAAGCAATGACGGCATCTTGGTCAACAAACTTCATGCACGCACGAATGCCTTGCTCGCGTACGCCAGCCTCCTTGGACGTGTCGCTGACGCTAGCAATGATGTTTGAGCAACGTACTCTGCGCTGACCAGAGGCAGTCGTGTACAGAAGAGCCGATTGGAAATGGGCGTCGAGCTTGGCGTCGAGCTTGCCATCATAAGAAAAGGAAACACCCAGCGCCTTGTCGGCATCAATGACACCAATCTCAAGATCGGCACCAAACGTGTGCTGCACAAAATTACCGTGGTAGGCCGCAATCTGCAAACCATTCGAACATCGAACCTTCATTAGCGCCTGGAAACCAGTCTCGCGCGTAACAGCATGGGCGATTTCCGTCGACAGTTTAGGGCTGTCGCGAGGAGCAATGAAGTTGGGGTAATAAAACGTTTCACCACCAGTTGTGGCGGCAACATGCCCAATCGTGCCAATATCAAGGTATCCACCAGAAGGAGCGGCCAAGAAGAAATCAACACCAACACCGCCGGCAGCCATCTTCTCCGACACCTTCTTCCATCCGGGATGCTCGGTAGTATACAGCTTCTTGTCAGATTCACCGCCAGGATGGCTGCCATCATCGCGCAAGAACAGTCGGCCAGGGCCCCACGTAGGCAGGGCAGCACAAGAGCAGATGATCTTGCCACCAGTCGCCTCCAGAGCGGCCAAACCGGAGCTCAGAGCGGCCAGCATGGCAGGCTCCGGGTTCTTGATGGTCGAGAACATTTCGGGCAGGCGGTTGAGAAGCGAGGTAATGGTTGACTTGCATTCATACGGGTCGACGAACAGACCTTCGCCCAGGGGCAAGAAGGGGTCTTCGAGATCAGGCATGATGAGCATCTGCGCTTGATCGAGACCAGGCTATAAAATCGGTTAGGATGTAAATCGACACGAGATATGCGATGCAGAAACGTACGTTGACGTTGTAAAAGTGAATGTCTTGGTCGTATGTGACGAAGCCGACCTTGGCTCCTTGGGGTATACGTCTCTTGGGCTCGCCGTCTTCGTCAGTCTCGCCTCCGTAAAGCGCAGCTTGTATTCCGTCACAGAAGCTTTCTAGGAAGCCCTTGTTGAAAGACTCTTGTGTTACGTCAATGAGGAAGAGGAAGCGCAGACCGACAGGAGGTCTTGTCCAGTATTCTTTGGGCACCACAAACTCGACGGTTCCACGATGTAGCTCTGGACGCTGGTCACGATCGACGCGGACGCCTTGGGGACTGGTAGCGCAAAAGTATTCGGGTGGGGTATCGTTGGGATATGTGCAAAGATTGCAGACGAACTTGTTGCCTCCGGATCGGAACATCATGAAGGGGTTGATATAAGCGCGGCATCTGCGACAACGGGGCGGACCAGCCTCGCCAAAGTCGAGAACAGGTACTTCAGCTTCGCCAGCCTGAAGAGGAGCGAGGGGCTGTATGAGTAAACCGAGGGGAATACCGGTAGCTTGCAAGCCATCGGGGGTAGCAGGGACATTGTTCATTGTCAGTCGAGCATACTTGGGCGACGAGTTGCCCTGATCGTGGGCGACGAAGGAGACTGAGGCAGGCGGCGGAACGTGCTTCTCAAAAGTAGGATAAATATTTTTGAGAAAGTACTGCTGGATAGCGTCACGAGCAGCCGGCACACTGGGGAGGTCGTCGGCAGAGACTTTGCCGGTGCCCGAAGCCGGGACAGAAGCGGCAGCATCGCCAAAATCGCTTCCTGAGATGGGATTCACAGGGCCAGTAGAGTTCATTGGACCACCGCCAAGCGGTGACGGAGCCGGGGCGCCGTAGTGTGTGTGAGGCGCTGCTTGGCTGTCGAACTGAGTGCCAAAGGCAGGAATCGAGGGGCTACCGGCATTGTTGAGGAACTGACTGGCGCCGACACCGGCGGTGGGCATGCCATTGAAGGCGTGCGATGAGCCTGTTGGCTCGACGGTGTGGTGGGCATGGCGATCTCTCTTCTTCTTGCGAACAGTGCCCTGGCCATCGACACCGAGGCTCATGCCGCCCATTTGCGCAGCCAATGTGTCTGGCTGAGGCGGAGGGGCACCGCCATGAAATCCTGAATGCGAGGGACCCCCCATCGGGGCAGCCTGTCCTGCTTGGTACGGGGGGGCGCCATATGGTTGCTGTTGCTGGTACGGGTTGGGGGCCACGGGAGGCATAAAATGTTGAGCAGCTGGGGCGCTCGTTTTGTTCGGATCGTTGGGGTCGTACTGCTCGCCATGGCCCAGGGCGTGGAACTGGGTGTAATCGGCCATGGCTGTGGCTAAAGGAGGGCCGCGTTTGTCGTGTGGGAGTCGGGGTTGAAGAGGGCGTCGAAGCCGGGACGGAGCAGTAGGGGCGGGCCAGGGAGTTTGGCGATGAGGGGCTCCCTGGTCGGTACGACGAGTGTTGTTGGTGAGTGCAGTCGTTGTTGAATTTACAGCAGAGGCAAGAGACAAAATCGACGGGGGAGAATGTGAGGGACACTGCCCATGATACAGAGCCCCGACAGGAACAATTGCTGCAAAAAGCACCGGCCAGAGACAAGAGACAGAGCCGCGGCGCACAACTGTCGATATAAAATGGTGGCCGACGTGTCCAACAGTAGGGCCCCACAAAATGCCTACCAGCTTCAACGAGGCAGGGGCGATGAACGATGAACTCTCCACTAGCCACAGCTTTGTGGCACCGGCATAGCTGCGCCACATCTGGCGAAAGAGGCATCACGAAACGGTGTTGAAGCGCGGTGAAGGACAAATCTGCGAATTTGCCCGAGGTTGCGAAGCAAACCGCATCTAAAAATATTTGCTTAAATACGATTCTCACCGTCAGGCACGGGGGCATGGCTGCTACAGCTAGAAAAATTGCATCGCCTTGTACCAGGTCAGCTATTTCGACAAGTGAGATGGTTGACAGCACTGCTAGCAGCGCAGTGGAATCGGCAAATGGTCCTGGCATCAGAAGCTTGCCGCACCGGATGTGTGTTCGTTGTGTTAACTACATAGCCTAGCCTAGTCCAGCAGCAAGTGGCCGAATTGCAACTTGCGCAGGACGCGGCACGGTTGCAGGGGGCGGTAGCTCACGTGATCTTTCACCTGACCGGCAACGTCGTGTAAGTGATCAGGCGCCAGGAACCCAATGGCCGTCAAGCCGAGGCTGGGTGTATCTAACCTGGAAATTCGGTTATGGTAAATATATGTATTTGGCAATCCTTACGAGTAGCCCAGAAGGCTATTTCTATTATTCTAGCATTTTTACATGTCTTGTGTGTAGTGTGGTGCGACTTGGCACTGAGACGCATACTTGATCGTGCGCACCTGACGAGACAGCCTTGTAGTGGCCGTACGCCGCCAGCATGTGGTGTAGAGTGATAGAGAAAGAAAGAGTGTCTGGAAAACAAATTCACGCCCCCCATAGAGGATGTCGATAGATGTTGGATTGCAAATTCACGCGTTGTGGGGACAGTTGCCTGGAGGAACGTTCTGAGGCGTGAAAAGCGCTGGTGCCACGTCGACTTTGGCCATCAGCCCCTCGCACTCGCAGGCAAGTATCGAGTATGGCACCTCAACAGTTCAACTAGGGGCTGAGAAGACGTGGTTTCTGCGTCAATGCTCTTCAAATATTATATCTAGGATAGTTTAAGACTACCAAAGGGCATGGAAGAGAAAATCGGTATAAGTCAAGATACCGAGGCCATGTTTTGAATCAGGCGTCACGGTCGGAAGCGGTGACTGTTGGAACGGCGGTTTGTAGAGCGGTTTGGAGAGAAATTTGCATAATCAAATACTTCAAACGTACAAGCAATTGATTTCTGGTTGATTGCGTATAGTTTCAGGAGTGAATAAATAAGTTGGCGCGGTGTGCTGAATGATTGTGCTCCGCGCCAACTTGTCAACTTTGCAAACGCGAGCGGAAAAAACGACGATGGAAACACCTGGCATCATATCTCGACAACGATGGCTAATTTTGATGTAGAACTTGCACAAAATATATATTTGGTTACTGTATTCATTTTAGACACTCAAAAATGCAATAATGAACTGAAATGCGGTTGTTGTTGATGAAGACAATATCGAGGGCCAGTTTCGCGGATAGCTTCAGGATGGACCGGCGGGCGGGCTACGAGCGACGAGGAAAAGTCCGGCGCACGCGCATCAACCATCCGCGTACCAAATTGGCCAAAAATACAGGCACATGGGTGCTCAAATGAAAGCGACGAAGATTTTACAGTAATATTCATTTGACATTAATAGAGGCGACAACTAGCGATTGGACAATTCAGGATGCGCCCAAGAGTGTGCAAGAGAATTGTGTGAAGGTAGGTATGCGGTGCGGGCATCTACACATGTTGGTGGCGGTCGACGTTTCCAAATCGCAACCGACAAGCTAATAGGAAACTCAGATGATCAAGGAGGGGGGGAATTGAAAAAATGACTCATGGAAATCGTAATGGAGGGTGAGCAGACAAGAGAAGGAGAGAGCCAGAGGACAGAAGGAAACGCGGACGAGAGAAAAAAGGGAGGGGGAAGGCCGAGTAGCAACATCTGGCGAGAGGCTTCACCAGCAATGGGCGAGGACGAGGACGAGGACGAGATGGAACGAGGGACCGGCTCAGCAGATCAGAGGAAAGAGGACTTGAAGGGTACAAGCTGGATCATGGCGGGGGAGGTGCTTGGAGGTGCTTGGAGTGGCGCTGGCCAATCAGAAAATTGGTCACGAGGCAGGGGGGCAGTATTTTCGGGTGGGAAGCACAGGTGGGGCAACCGAGATTTAGGTGTGGCGGATGGACGATGAATGTAGACATTGTGAGCGGATGACGCGAAAAGGGTACAAGACTGGCTGTGGCTGAAGCTGCACCGGCCGGGCCTAGCGTGTGGTGGTCTGCCGCGAAAGCTTCACAGCGGCAGACGGAAAAAGCGGGTGCATTTATGACGAGAGGTCCAGCAAATGAATACAGAGATACTGAGCGGGGCAGCCGCTGTGCCATGAAGCGAGGTACCGGCCAAGTACCGCCACACCGTTCACAACCAGCTGCGCGCGGCCTGCCTGGGCTGATACTTGTCTCTGCTCTATTAACTGCTGCCTCTGCTTCTGCAACTGTCGACACGCAGCAAACCAAGAGATGCGACAAAAGAAAAACACCCAAGACTGAGAAGGGGGGATGAGGATGGGGAAAAAAAAGAATGAATAGTAGAAACAATTCAAAGATGCATCCTTTTGATTTTATTATTTTCAAACAAAGAACAAACACAGACTTGACAGTCCTCGTGCCAGAAGCCCCCCCCCCTCCCTCCAAAAATCGTCGCCCACAACGCCGCCAGCAGAGCTACTGATTGCGGCCTCGCCCCGCCTCATATATAAACATCTCCCCGTCCCTCCCACGCGCCCGACTCGCTCGCCTCTCCTGCTCTTTGATCTCTTGAAGCACCCTTCTCATTTCCAATCTTCCGCCCGCCCAGTCTCTTTCGACTTCTTCATCGCCTCTCTCCAATCAACCACTTTTTTTAAAAACCAATCTCAACATGCCTCCCAAAGCTGCTGCTGCTCCCAAGGCCAAGGCCTCCCACGCTTCCTACCAGGTTTGTTTTTTTTCCTCGAGCTCTTGCGTCTTCGCGTCGCTCTGCCCACACCTTTTATTTTCACGGTTGCTAACAAAAATTGCTACAGGATATGATCACTGATGCCATTGTCAACGTATGTGTTATTAAACTTTCTTGTCAATTACTCTGCTCTCCGCGCCGGCCGTGGACACCTTTTGCCTAGTCGGCTTTGCAACGCGCTCCGTCGCGCTCACCAACCCAGCACTGCCACCAACGCTCCTGTACTAACCAATCGCGCAGCTCAAGGACCGCAATGGCTCCAGCCGTCAGTCCCTCAAGAAATACGTCAAGGCCAACAACGCCCTAAACGTCTCGGACAACATGTTCGACTCCCTCTTCAACAAGGCCCTCAAGGCCGGCGTCGAAAAGGGTGTATTTGCCCAGCCCAAGGGTCCCTCTGGCGGCACCAAGCTCGACAAGAAGAAGGTTGAGCCCAAGAAGGCCGCTGCCCCCAAGAAGGCCGCCGCTAGCACCACCGCTGCCGCTCCTAAGAAGACGGCTGCTGCTGCCGCCGCCCCCAAGGCCGCTGCCACAAAGAAGGCCGCCGCCCCCAAGAAGGCGACTGCTGCGCCCAAAAAGGCCGCCGCCGCGCCCGCCAAGAAGGCTGCCGCTCCCAAGAAGGCTGTCCCTAAGAAGGCTGCCGCCCCCAAGGCGGAGAAGCCCGAGACGGTCCTGACCAAGACCAAGTCTGGCCGTGTCGCCAAGGCCGCCGCGCCCACCACCAAGAAGGCTGCCCCCAAGAAGGCGGCTCCTAAGAAAGCTGCTGCCGCCAAATAAGTTCTCTTATCTCGAGACGGCTTCATTGGTGTCTTGGGTGTTCCTTTTTGAAGATGTAACGAAATCGGTCATTGGCGTTTTTTGGTTTGCTTTTGATATCTCTGTTTATTTACTCAACGGATCGGTCTATGTGGGAAGGGAAGGGAGGGGGGACTTTACAGCGACTGGGATATATTTGTTGGTTTCTTTTCTTTCCTGTCTTTGGCTCCATTGCTTTTGGTAATGCATCCAACGGAAACGGAGTCGGTGTGCGGAATTGGCGCGGGCAAAGGGGAAAAGGGAAATGAGGGTTCTACTTTCTGTGCGTGTTGTGTTACTGATACCATCCTTGGCGCGTGATTCGCGACCAGGGCACCACAGCCGTTTTTTTCACCATTTTCCTTCATGTATGGTTTTTTCAAGGGAAGAACGGGCTTCTTTTTCCTCGAGCTAATGGGTTGGACGACGCGCCACTAGAAGTGTAAAAATACATATTACAACCATGTCTTGTTCGACTTGCATTTGTTTGTTCCCCGCATTGATTGCTATTTTACAAGGTCCTAATACAAATTACTACCAGTAAGGTTGTGGGAGACTATTGGCATGGCCTGCGCGTCACTTTGGTCCCCTGACGCGCCGGACCCCGGGTTTTGTTTACTTGTCCGAATCGGGTAGAGCTTGTCTCGTCTGCATTTGCCGGCCTGCTGATGTGTTTCGCGGTTGTCCCTTCCGGATTTCTGGGCGTTCCGGTATGCCGCCCATCATGGCACGTGAAGGCTCCGCGATGCGCTTGTCTTGCCGACATGACGTTTGTAACTAGTGGCGTGACAATAGTAGTGTGCGAAGGAAGGTGCCAAGGTAGTTCATGCATACAGTGAGTATGATTCGTATTTTACACTTCTTACGCGTTATTACACTGGGATTGGAGTTGGCATGGATATGTAGGCTGGAAAGACGAGGTAGTTTGTGTCATGATGTTCGGTGAGGCCATCACGAAAATGCATCGTGTAAGTGAATACGGCGGCCACGCAGAAAACCGCCATTATTTGGGAGTTGCTCGATGTGAAAGTCACTAAAAACCATAATGATATTGGTTTCGCACAGCTAATGAGTGCTATCACCCCTTTTTGGCGCAAAATCGCCCTATCTGTTTTGCTGTAGGGTGGGTGAAGCTGTCCACGACCGAGGGAGTTAGCGCTGTACATGTGCTCACATACAATCTAGGCGAAACTGTGGGTACAGGTTTATCACCAGCACTGCCAGGTCGTAGCCCCACCCGTTCCAAGAGCTCCGGCCGATGTACCAAGGTACCTGCGCCGGACCTCAGAGGCGCACCCAATGGAACAGCAGAAGGAGGGGAAGCGAGTACCTACGCAAGCCAACCGCTTCTTCCGGCGCCAAACCTCGCATTAACGCCTTGCCTGCCTTCCTCTATCTCGCCGGCCATAATTTCCTCAAACTCGTCCATACGTCACTGCGTGTCTCAAACAACCCGGCCAGCTACAGAAATTGTCTCCGCGTCATCTCGTCCCCGGGCGGAGGGTACACGCTGCACGACGCAAGAGCTGGCGTCCCTCCACATACATCTCCCTCTGAAGATGGCCTGAAGCTCTCTGCCCATACTGTCTGAGCCATCTTTCGCGCCGAGACAGTCTGCCCTTTTTACCTCACCCCGCCAGCAGCATCCGCCGTGGTATTCTCAAAGGCACAACACCACACCTCAGCTTACAGAGCTTCCTGCGTGAAACGCCACTCAGGCCCAACATACCTACTCTATAGACGAACATCACACGACAGACGATACAGGACTGCAAAGTCAAACTCACAACGCACCATGGCGTCATCTAATCCATTTCGGAAATCAGTCTTGCAGCCAAAGACAGCCGACCTACCTCTCCCATCCCTCGACCCCATAGACACGACACAGACGCACGCCGCGCCCCCGCGCACGTCGTTTCGCGAACCAGAACCCAGCGACGCAGACGACGAGCCCGCACCAGCGCACGAGCGCAAGAAGAAGCTCGTGAAAAAGGTCAGAGTGCTGACACCGCCCCCGCTGTCGCCCGACTCCCCAGAATGGCCCGAGGTCGAACCCATGTACCGGACCGGGGAAGGCCTTGTGCCACCCCCGGTCGACTATGACCCCTTTGCCGGCTCAGCGACAGACGAAAGCGACCGGGACAGCGCGGCGACAACGCCATATCCAAAGACCCCTGCCGGTGCCTATGCGTCTGCTCCGCAGGCGCTGGGGGCACCGCCCGGCAACCCGTTTAGCCGCACGTTGCAAGATATAGAAGACACATCAAACAAGGAGGAGCTGGACCTACAGCAGAGGGAAGAGGGCGAGGTTCTCAAGGCTGCCAATGCCGGCACGCCGGCCCTCAATGTGGATGCTTTCAAAAGGCTGCTCCTGACGGGCAGTTCAGCCATACAAGGCGCCAAGGCACCAGCTGCTGAACAAGAGCTCGCGTCCTTGAACGCGGAAGCGAATAAGATTGTGGCTGCGCCAGAGGGAGAGCCAAAGCTCAGTCTACGAAATAGCGACAGTGACAACATACAGCAAGACCACCGCGTCGTCCCGCCTTTAGCATCTGGCAAAGATAAGAAGCTTGCGCCGCCGCCGCCACCAAGCTCCCGCCACGGCAAGACCATCAAGAGCGACCAGCCGAAGCCGACGCAACTAGGACCCGAACATCACGCGGCGTCACCAGAGACCAAATACACATCACATTCACGCACACCAAGTGGCCATGACCTAGAGTCTCCGTCGGACGAGGGCTCATCGAATGACTCACATGCTCACGAGGCGGCAGCGCCGAGCGGCACCAAGAAGTCGGCACCAGCACCGCCCCCACGACGCGGGCACGCACGCACAGATACAAAGACAAACTTGTCACCCGCCGCGTCACTCAAGCCGGGCGAAGACGACCACGAGCCTCGCTCCTCGATTGACTCGACGCATCGACAAGAGCGCGGGGCGCACATCCCCGCGCCGCCACCACCCCGGCGGCCGCACGCCACGCCCAAGCAGGGCGGCGGTGGTGGCGGTTCGGGGTCGTCGCCCTCTACATCGTCGTCGTCATCGATCCCGCAGCGCAGCGCCCAGCCGGAAACGGCCACGCCTAGCAGCCCCCCCTCCAAGGGAAGCAAGTCGCCCGCGGCGGTGCCGCCGCGGCCACCCGCCCGAAATCCATCCTCGGTACGCCGGCTGCCTGGCGGCGGCAGCGGCAGCGGATCCTTCGAGAAGCGGGACAGCAGCGGCGCGCACCCGCCACCGCCGCCGCCCCGGCGCCAGCGCGGCAGCAGCAGCCCGACGCGCACGTCGTCGAGCGCTGAGATGGCGGACGCTCGCGGCGGCCTCGTCCCGCCCGTCGACTCTAGCAAGGGAGCGGACATACTGGCCGATCTGGATGCGCTGCGGCGCGAGGTCGAGGCTATGCGGGGTACGCGGTGAGAACGAGAACGCGCGTGTGGGCAGGCCGCAGCAAAACAAGGTTGTTGTTTTGCTCCCCGTTTAAACGGGCCGTGTAATATAAAGTACAATTTACGTTTCCAATTCTTTAACTCTTAGCAGAGAGAATGATGGCCGTGTCAAGTTCTGACGCGATGCATCATTGTGGTTCCATACAGCTGGGGCCTATGCAATCTGCCAAATGCATTCCATGTTACTGTACAGATGTCCGGAGGTAGGAACTCGAATGGAATTTCCCAAACTCTCGTACGTCAAGTACGAACCGCGAATAAATCATTCATTAGAAGAAGTGCATGGAAAACGTCGACTTGATGTGCAGGTTCGCGCCTTGCGGTGGGCCATTGTTTCGGCCATCATTTTGATGGAGATGCAGTAAATGGGGTACACACAGTAGTTGAATCAACAAACATCAAAGATTGCAGAGTAGGTATCACCAAGAAGTCGGCCAAGTAGACTATTTCGAGCGACGTTGAGGGGCGAAAGACTGAGAATCGTTACGACACAGACGTAGAGAGATAAGTCACAAGAGCCATTGCCCAACTTGTTGGCCGGTTGATACTCCCACCAATCATCATGCTCTTAATGAAAAGCGCCCGCAGCTTCAAGTCACACGCTCTGCAATCGGGGACGATTCTCTGCTTTGCCGTTGTCGAGAAGCCGGCTGCCTAAAAGCACGTACCAGTAGGCATTACAGCACGGCACACACGGTAGATATGCGAGAGCATGTTGTACATCTTGTCGCCTGCGTACATGGCCTGATTAAAGGCACTTTGGGCAAGCAATGCGGTACCTCGGTGCGGTATTATTGGTACTGTATCAGAGCATGGTGAGGTCGCGAGCTTGTTGTTCGAGTACCAGGCAGACGATCCTCTGCAACGGCCACACAACCGGCTCCTATACAAGTGTCTGCAAAGTACTTTGTGGTCAGGACAGTTGCCGATCATACCATTGAGTACATATTCTATCCCGATGGAAGCATAGAGGTAAAATTCCGAGCCAGCACATCCAGCATCATTCGGTTCCTCGTATCATCGTTGTCACCTAGGGTCTATTATTACGCGCAAATCTACATATCAATAGCAATGCCACGCTCTCAAACTAACCCGTGCTTCTACAACCAGCCCTCCTCATTCCCACTCCTTCCACTCTTCAATCAATGCATCAATCTGCTTCTCCTTGCGTGCGTCCCTCGGCCCATCTCTATCCAGCTTTGCGAGCTTGCTCTTGATGCTCGACTCCACCTCCAGCCTCTCCTTGACCTTGCTCTCCAGATACTTGTGGTCGTTTCGACGGCATGCTCGCTTAAAAGCATCGCGCATCCGCGGCGAATACAGCTGGCAGGTCGCCAATGGGACTTTCCGCGGCTTAATGTAAAAGTTGCGCGCAATGACGTTTTCTTCTGACAGCTGTGGCTGCACCACGTCTTCGAAGCAGTCTGCGCAGACGGTAAGTTCGGGCAGGAACTGCATAAAGTGCCAGTAGCCATCCGTGATCGGCTTGTCTTCTCGGCAGGCCGTGTGCGCACAGAGACGCTCCAGCTTCTGCGCCAGATAGCCCAGATCAGGACCCTTGTTCGACTTCTCCGCTTTGTCGGCGGTAGTCTCAAACGAGTCAAAGTAAAAGACAAACTCTGTTCGATCGGGTTCAAAGTGTAGTGCACAGTTGCTGCGAACAGGGCTTGACCTCGAGTCCAGAGGCACAAAAATACCACTGAGGCGGGGCAAGAGAGCTTCCACGGTCTTGGCACACTGGTAACAAACGGTAAATTTGGGAACCGGACGCTTCGTGTAGGGATCCCTGATTGTGTACCATTCTCTTGTCGTCTTGCGGTCGCCAGGACAAAGGTAGCCGCGAGACGCCGAGGCAATGGCGGCAATATCGTGAAAGACTCGAAGATCCGTGTCATTGTTTTTTAAGATCAGAAGCCATGCGATTCTATACCACGGCGAGGATCCAAAGTCGCAAACAATAGCATCCATAGTCGGACGCAGCACAGGCTGAAAATGGGTTCGATAGTCCGAGTTGTAAAAGACTTGACCATAGCACTCGGGACAAATGTTGAAATCCGTTCTGGGGAGGGTGAGCCAATCTACCCTGCCAGCTACTGGCTTCGTTCGAGGGCAGTTTGGAAGCCGGTCCGACGCTCCTTCGGCTTTGTTCTCCGAATATCGTCGAAACGCTCCGACGGGGCGGTCAACCTTGACGCCATCCCTTTCTGGATCGAAGCTGCCCAGCTTCCATTCTTTAGAATCATGTGCCGGGGAGCTAGACTGGAATCCATTTGCATTTGCAGGCCGCTGTCTTGCTGGAGTCTCAGCAGTGAAATCGAGCGGGAGTGCTGGCATATGGATGTTTGAAAGAGGACCATTGGTGGGGTGGCTTGCATCCCGAGGAAGCGAAAAGGGATCGACAGGAAACGCGTCTTCTTCAGGATAAGGCAGGGGTGATTGTACCGCATTCTGAGACTCCCTGGCTAGGTTGATTGTGGCCGCAGGTCGAAGCACTGGTGGCTTTTCGACGGGATAGGCAGGCATCGTATTTGTCCGAGGTGGTATTTTCTCAGGAGGTACAGTGCTTGATTTTGCTGACGGGTTTGCCGCACTACCTCTCTCAGGCTCTGATGCCCTAGGAAGATTCACCGGACTATCCTCCTGCACAATGAGGGGCATTCGCGACGCTGGTAGAGGTTGAGACGTCTTTGGATACTCATCCTTGGAGCGACTAGGCTCGCGAGATGTGCGTGCTGACAATTTCGGGGTTTCTCTTAAAGGGGGCTGGACTGGTCTGGAATAGGCGGCCTCCCGAGAAGCACTCGAACAGAAGCCTCGATTTCGACGATCGCTGTCCCTATCGATTGAACTGGTACGCCTGGGGGCTCGATACTCGGAGGCAGTGTCTGAGCGTCTGGCAGAATTTTCTGGGCTGATTCTAGAGCGGCGTTTCTCACGAGATCTGTCCCTGTGCTCGCGACCGTAGTAGCCGTCGTCTCTTCCGCGGGAACTGTGCTTGGTAAAGTCGGGGGACAGAAGTTGGTCGCCGTATGCCCGGGAAGATTGCGAGGGGTTGAAGTAGTCGGGGCGCGGACCATTCACAGCGGACCTACTCCGATGGTGCTCTGTATACTGACGATCACTCAACTCCGTCTCCAGGACAGGTAAGTCCTGTCTGCTTCGTCTTCGGCCTGTCGGCGGAGGCGGAGGCGGCGGGGAAAGACCAGCGCTTCGCGAGCGTGGGGAGTGTTGGTTTGCATCGCCAGAACGAGCCGCTGCTTTCGAGTTTTCGGTGGATTTAGGTCTGGGGTCGACTTTCTCCTCGACAGAGTCGGAGCGGTCGCCGTCGGTAGAAGTGGCCGACTCATCGTCGAGTAGAACGAATCGCCTTTCAGGGTTAAACTCATGGACCTCCATAATAGTCTGAGCTTGGTCGGCATCACCCTTGGAAGCGGCCTCCTCCTCAGGAAGAACAGTCTTTGTGTAGCCGTGTTCCTTGTCGAGTATGCTATCCTCATCGTCCACGGTAGGACGAGGAGGCACAGGCTTGCTCCGGGACGCGGCCGCGGGACGGGTGAGCGAAGGCGGGGGCGGTAGACGGATAGGAGACGGGCTCCTGCGCTGCCGGTCGTATCGAGAGTCGTAGTCGTAGTCGTCGCGCGGCTGCACTAAGCGGCGAGGGTCTGGGCACTGGTCGACCTCTTCTTGGTTCGGAGATTTGCTTCTGCTCCGTGAGGTTGTAAAGTACCCCGCTTGAAGCAGGTTTTGAATATTGACGGAATCAGCCATTTCGAAAAATCACTTGGCGTTGCGTGTTGGATACATGACACCGCAGGAGCTGTCCCACGGTAGGAATCAAGCCGATGATGTATGATTTTTTGAGCTGTAGGCTGCCACTTGGTCGCAATGACTTGCGGTGACCAAGGCAAGGCTACCTAGCTTGCAAGGATCTGCAGTGACGCAAGGCAAGGCAACAGAGGATCAGGCAAGGAAGAGACGAGCGTTACAGGCACACAACGCTTCGCTATGCAAGAGCAAGGAAAATAAAAGACGGAGAAGGACTTGGGAGTTTTGAAAAGTAGTCACAAGCCTATGCATGCAAGTGGGAAGCCTGGAGGCGCAGTGGTAGAGGCGGCGAAGGCATGACATGGCGCGGGGAGCCAGCCGGTGGGCTAAATAATACCTTAGTACCTGTTAAGGTTGCTTCCACACATCCACTCCGCCACCGTTGGCACATTTCCAAGCAGGGTTCGGGTTATGCGTTCTCGTACAGCAAGAGCTGCTTCTAACTAGGAACCAAAGGCAGCATTCATATGTAAACTTTTTGGCACTATACATCTGCGATTAAATCGCTGACGACAAGCTACACTGCAACCAGGCAGGCACGCAGGGGACCCATACAAATCAGTGTATACTCTGTATCAGAAAAGCTTACTGGAAAAAGGAAGAACGGGAGTTAAAATAATAAAGAGTGGAGGGATAAGAAGAATAGCAAAGATAAGGAAAAAGAATATAATTACAAAGATAAAGCACTTGGTATACAATAATACTTCAAAAGCTACTTAACCGGCGGTTTATTGTCTCCCTCCCTGCCAGGCCACCCGCATGGTCGTTTTAGCGCCGAAGAGCGGCCCGTCAGCGGCCCCGCCACTGCCACAACGCCTGCGGGCTTGGCATCAGCAGATTCTAGAACTGCCTGTTGACTCTTGGGGCAGTTGGCGACGGCCAAATGTTTCGAAAGTAATGGTACCAGCAAGACTCTATTTATATGCGTCTGTTTTTGGCAGTGCTTCGTCCTTCTTCGAGTGTCGCGCAAGCCGTAGGCTGCCACCAGAGATCCCATCAGGCTACTGCCTACAGGTAGGTACCTACCTCAGTCACTGTACAAATCGAACTCGTACCTGGCTACATACGCGAGTGAGGCCTGTTTTTGGACAGGGTACTAGACAGGTCGCAGATAATTTTCCCCTGTCACAACGCTGTTAACGTCTCTGACACGGCTTATAAAAAGTATAGAGGTCTTTTTACACGTCGTAGTAGCCTGACAGCGTTGTGACAGGGGAAAATCACATGTTGAGCGGAAAACGTGTCCAGTGCCCTGTCAGAAAACAGGCCTCACGCGCGTAGGTAGTAAGCAGGAGACATCCAGGTAGTAAAGCCGCATGCCAGCAAATGCAATGAATAGTCGCCAAACTCAAAGTTGTAATAGTACAAATACTGCCTCGCCAAGACACGCAATCCTCATGCCCAGCCCAATCAAAGCACTATAAACAAGTCTATCGTTCGTAATAATGGTTCAGAGCCATGTGACATGATGCAGTGAATCTGCAAGCCACAAAGACCCAGCGCTTATTAGTCCTCCAAAAATTCAGCAATGTCCCTGTCGTCTTCCTCTTCCTCCATCCGCCTCTGCTCCTCCGCCTCCAGCATCTCCTTCAACATGATGCGCTGGCGCACTCTGGCCTTCTGACCCCAGTCAGCACCTGTGCCGTCGCCGCCGTCGTCCTCCAGATGCTCTTCCAGCTGTTGTTTGGCGCCCCTCAACTCGTTGGGCGTCAGAGCAGCCTTGGCTCGTTCTCTCTCCTCGTCGTCCTCCATCTTCGATACTGCCGTCTTGACGCCGTGTTTCAGGACATATGGGCGTAGCAAAAGATATCCTCCGACAATGACAGTGAGGCGAAGCCAGCCATGGATTGTCATCTTGGTAAACGTGTCCTGCAGGTTGTTGCTGGCGTTGTTGCCGTATTCCAGCAGCTTGGCTGCGGCCTGGCCAAGTAAGTTGAGGCTAGGCGCATCGGCGTTGCTGTCTTCCATGAGAGGATCCATTGTGAATGATTGGGGGATTGTTTTGGGGAGATTTATGAAAAGTTTTGTGAGGTATTTGCGGGAGATTTTGATCAAGTCCGGGTGCGCCGAGGAGCCTCGCTAAGTGGCACAGGGTGGCGGGACGTTGCGAGCAACTGATTTGTCACCGACAGCCACAGCACACCAAGACGCTTGTAATGATTTCGAGACGGTCAAGATAACAAGATGGGATGCCACGGCTGCAAATACACTGCGAACTGTTCTTCGTCAATACTCAGATGAGCGACGACCAGGGTCAGTTTTGGCGCTCCACGTGACTGACACTCAAGCAAAGTGGGCTGCACTAATTATTTGCCTGACTAAAAGTTCCAACCTCCACCATGGCCCCTGGCCAATTGCCAGTTGCCAATTGATGCGCGACGCTGGAGCTCTTAAAAATTTCAGAGTGCATTTCTACGCAGGAGAGCCTCTCTACCCATTCATTTCCCTCGCCTGATTTTCTTTCCACCCCGTCGCGTTGTTTCTCTTCTGTACCTCTAGTATCCTTTTATAATACCCCGAACCTTCACAATGTCCGTCGCTTTTCGGTCCATCGCGCCGTTTATGCGCACGGCGCGACAGGGTCTCACTGCGAACCCCCTTCGCTCCGTCAAGACGCAGAATGTTGCCAGCATTCTGAACGCCTACCGCACATATGCTACTCACGACCGTAGCAAGCCCCATGTCAACATTGGTAAGCATCAATTCTACATCCCGCATGCTTTTGACTGCTAACTCACTGTGTCTAGGTACCATCGGCCACGTCGATCACGGCAAGACTACCCTCTCCGCCGCCATCACCAAGCGACAGGCCGAAAAGGGCCTCGCCAACTTCCTCGAGTATGGTGCCATTGACAAGGCTCCCGAGGAGCGCAAGCGTGGTATCACAATCTCTACTGCTCACATCGAGTACTCGACCGACGCCCGCCACTACTCCCACGTCGACTGCCCTGGTCACGCCGATTACATCAAGAACATGATTACTGGTGCTGCCAACATGGACGGCGCCATCATTGTCGTGGCCGCCTCCGATGGCCAGATGCCCCAGACCCGTGAGCACTTGCTGCTCGCCCGTCAGGTCGGCGTCCAGAGAATCGTCGTCTTCGTCAACAAGGTTGACGCTATTGACGACCCTGAAATGCTGGAACTAGTCGAGATGGAGATGCGCGAGCTGCTTTCCACCTACGGCTTCGAGGGAGACGATACCCCCGTCATCATGGGCTCTGCTCTCATGGCCATGAACAACCAGCGCCCCGAGATTGGTCAGGAGAGGATCGATGAGCTCCTGAAGGCCGTCGACGAGTGGATCCCCACCCCTGAGCGTGAGATGGACAAGCCTTTCCTCATGTCCGTTGAGGATGTCTTCTCTATTCCTGGCCGTGGTACCGTCGTGTCTGGCCGTGTCGAGCGTGGTGTCCTCAAGCGCGATGAGGATATCGAGATTGTCGGCAAGGGTAGTGAGCCCATCAAGACCAAGGTTACCGACATTGAGACCTTCAAGAAGTCCTGCGACCGATCTGAGGCTGGTGACAACTCTGGCCTGCTTGTCCGTGGTGTCCGTCGTGAGGACATTCGCCGTGGTATGGTCGTCTGCAAGCCTGGCTCTGTCACCTCTCACAGCCAGTTCCTCGCTTCTCTTTACGTCCTGAGCAAGGAGGAGGGTGGTCGTCACACTGGTTTCCACGAGCACTACCGCCCCCAGATCTACCTCCGTACTGCCGATGACTCCGTTGATATGACTTTCCCCGAGGGCACCGAGGATGCTTCTAGCAAGATGGTCATGCCCGGCGACAACGTCGAGATGGTCCTGACTCTCACCAACCCCAACGCCATTGAGATTGGCCAGCGCTTCAACATCCGTGAAGGTGGCAAGACCGTTGCCACTGGTCTGATTACCCGCATTATGAAATAAACAGGTACAAGAAGTGAAGTATAGCGATAGTATTTCGCTGGAGGATGTATAAAAAATAACGGCCCGCAAACGCTCCAATTTGATACGGGGCGGCCAAAGCCGCAAAAGTCATTTGACGAGCATGGACGCTCTTGTATATTCCCGAGGATGCTTCCTCGAGGATCTCCACTCTGATTCTTTTTACTGTCTTGGCTATGTACTCTAGACGGGTTGAAAGGAGGTAGTGATAGATAAATGTAACACTCAATGTACTCTAGAAGAATTCCAAAGCACGCCACTTTGCCAGAATCCGCGGTCAAATGAGAAGATATGCCGTGCGTCAAACTCAGTCATTGTTAATCCTACTCTTGCGATAATGTCACATCAATTGATCTACAGCAATTACGACGTGGACGTAACAGGGCGTCGAAGCTTTAAGCAGCATACCCCAAGATACCTGGTGGAAAGCGTCATAATCCCATCATCACATATATCGACACGAAACGGATGTGTTGATGTAATTTCCATCGTAATGGTATTCGTCTATCCACCGAGGATAATCGTCAGACGCACGATAACCCTCAAAACCAAAGCAAGCCATTATAACTCCGGTTCCAAGCGGGCAGCCCTTCGAGTGCTTAAATTTTTTCCATCTCTGCGACGCCATCACTCAAATGCATCATCCCTGATCCCCCCACCCCCATGGCTATTCCTCGCTCCCCTAATCTCTCCCCATGAGGGTTGATCGAAAGTAGATTCGGCTTGGATTTTTTTTAATGTAAAGGATAAAATAGGGCGCATTTAACGGTACTGTGAAAAAGATTCTAGGTCAGCATCTTGCCTCATGGTGTGATTGATCAACATTTTTCTTTTGTGCTCTGTTTTCCAGATTTGATCCCGTAGTTCGCCTCGATTGAGTGACTTCGTTGAAGCGTTGGGAGAGTGTGTGGTTTTCGATATCGCGTACCTTGTTGAAGCCAATGTCCTTGGCCTTCTCACGGAAGCACTGACGGCACAGGTTGAGGTCGTACTTGCGGATGAGACCGGCGGTGTGCTTGCAGACGCGGCTACAAGGAGGCACAATTGTTAGCAATTCGAGGATTCTCTCGGCTTTCGTATCGGTCCGACCGTCAAAGGCAGTGTTGCTAGACGGAACTGGCGCCTTGACGGATGGCGCGGAAATCGTGGAGATTCGGGGTGTTATTCGTACCAGCTGCGAGAGCCCTTGCCGTAGGTGCGCGGGCGCGAGTTCCAGACGCTTTCGTGAGACATGATTGCGGTTGTGTTGGCGGAGGCTGGGTTCTTGATGTGGAAGGGGATTTCGCGAGGTTTAAGGTGGGCGTGATTTTTGTGTGAATTTCCTTCGCCCCATTCTGGCAACCGATTGGAGGGTTGCCAACCCCAGCCCACCGACAACGGTCCACTATCCGAACGGTCACGTGGGTCCGAACCTTGAAGGTGAAAGGGTGTCTTATCGTCACGTGCTGATAATATCCTCCAAGAGCGGGCCCCTTAGTTAACTAGTGTGTCACTGAATGGGGAGCTCTGATTGTTGAACGGGGGCCACTTCGCTATGCCATACGTGTTATAGAAGCTCGTATATTTGTAAGAAATCCCCTTGACTTGCGTACGCAAGCAGCCATCTTGCATCAATTTGATTACCCAATCTGAATTGAGTGTCTTGACTCAGTCTTGACTCACAAACTGACAATTGATTTCTTTTACTTACAGAAACACCCAATTCACAATGGTCTTACTCAAGACTGTCCTCTGCGGAGCTCTGGCCGCCACCGCCGCCGCCAAGTCCGCCGTCATCGACCTCATCCCCAGCAACTTTGACGATGTGGTCCTAAAATCAGGCAAGCCCACCCTCGTCGAGTTCTTTGCTCCCTGGTGCGGCCACTGCAAGACTCTCGCCCCCATCTACGAGGAGCTCGCCGGTGTCTTTGAGCACGCCAAGGACAAGGTACAGATTGCAAAGGTCGACGCCGACGCCGAGCGCGACCTCGGCAAGCGTTTTGGCGTCCAGGGTTTCCCCACGCTCAAATACTTTGACGGAAAGAGCGACAAGCCCGAGGAGTATGGTTCCGGCCGCGACCTCGAGAGCTTGACCGAGTTCATCACCAAGAAGACTGGCGTCAAGGCCAAGAAGAAGCTCGAGCTCCCCTCCGAGGTTGTGGAGCTCCACGACACCACCTTCAAAGAGATAGTTGGCGGTGACAAGCACGTCCTCGTTGCCTTTACTGCTCAGTGGTGCGGACGTAAGCTGCCATATTATTGGGACCCTTGGCCATGTTGCTAACTAGAACTACTAGACTGCAAGAAGCTCGCCCCTATCTGGGAGCTTGTCGCTTCCGATTTCGCCAACGACAAGAACGTAGTCATCGCCAAGGTCGACGCCGAGGCCCCCAACAGCAAGGCCGTGGCCGACGAGTTTGGTGTCAAGTCCTACCCCACCATCAAGTTCTTTGCTGCTGGTGACAAGGAGGGTGTCGACTGCGACGCGACCCGCACCGAGGCCGGCATTGTACAATACATCAATGAAAAGGCCGGTACCCACCGTCTTCCCGGCGGCGAACTCGACGGCAGCGCAGGTACCATTGCCGCCCTCGACGCTCTCGTTAAGAAGCTGACAGGCGGGGCAACGCTCACCGAAGTCGCCGCCGAAGTGAAGAAGGAGGCCGGCAAGTTTAAGGAGGCTGCTGAGCTCAAGTACGCCGAGTACTATGTCCGCGTCTTTGACAAGCTCAGCCAGAACGAGGGCTGGGTCAAGAAGGAGTCGACCAGACTCGACAGCATCCTAACCAAGGGCGGACTCGCCCCGTCCAAGCGCGACGAGATCAAGACCAAGGCCAACATCCTCAAGAAGTTTGTCGAGGATGTCGCCGAAAAGATCGAGGAAGTGAAGGATGAGCTGTAGAGCAGCGATACTTGTTGAATGTATACCACAACAGTTGCCTGAAAAATGGGCATTTAGAAATGAATGAATCAAAAGCGTAATTCTATAACCGTTTGAAGATTGTAATCATGAAATGTCCACTATCGTTCTATGATACGACCACACAAGAAGCGCCAGCGCGTCTATGGCTTGGAGGAGTTGTCTTTGGAGTTATTTTCGCGTAGTTCTGCTTCCAGCTTGTCCAACCTTGATGACATGTCATCCACTGCACATTGTCAGTGAATAAACCAACCGAGTGGGCGGTCGGTTCTTGAAAACTCACGCTTCGCAAATATTTCTGAAGATACACCAGCAAACTTGTTCTGGATGGTGTTGAGGAGCTCTTCTACCGCAGCGTTGAATTCTGTGCGCGCGTCATCACCAGACTATCAAAGCCATTGTGCCAGTCAGTGAAATTGAAATCAATAAAGAGCCGTTGCCGAAATGAGCTGTTGCTGGGCCGTGGAAGCTTGGACCTGTGCAACGCTTGCGCGAAGCGTTTTCGGGTTGTCTCACGTTATTTCGCATCTGCGTTTCGGAATCGCGATTCTCTGAATCCATATCTGCCATAGCTGCGGCGGGTTCCCAAGCACGCATTAGCACGATTGAAATTCGGGTTTAACGCCGTCTTGAAGAGTGGATGGTTGGATGGTTCCAGGTTTGGCACACGATGCGCGCAGGCGGCACCGGCGGGTAGCCGAGCAGCGCTTGCTCCACTGAAGCTGCTCCATGTGCTTCTCTAGCGTCATCCGGCAGTGCCTCGTGTACCGTTCTTGATCTTTTTATCTTCAACTACATACCTAGGTACCCAACATTGTCGGTCGATATTTCTACAGGCCCTCAGGCGATTACCGGGGCCAAATCCAAGGAAGCGAGATGCCGCCGAAGATGAGCATACAATAGAGTGGTGGTTCTAGTACAGACCAAAGAAATCACGAAGCCGACCCCTCGATTGCGAACCTAACGACGCCATTACGATGCCGCCACGACAACAGACCGGGGCGAGCCTGGCTATTCTCATACTCATGATATGGCTGCTAATGCCCATGGGCGACATTGTCGGGCAGACGGGACCTCTACTTTCCGTCATTGCCGCGCGTCGATTGGCGCGGCACCGCGATGCTCTCGAGGTGCTCAACGGCACGCAGTGGGGGGACTTCGCACCGAGCGAAAAGGAGGCACCGGCCTTTGTCAACATTACGGGATTCAGAGAAATCGACGGATTTGCTTGGGAAGACCTTGATCAGTTCAGGAAGAAGAGCCTACAGCTGAGCCGGCACGCAGTGTCCTCTGCGCCGGATAAGCCGCCCCTGTGGGATACGGCCGAAGGGGAGCCAGTCTGGGCGACAGCCTCCGGCACCCTAGAGGGCGACTGGGTGTACCAACCGGGGAGCGCCATGCGCAGCTACACAAGCTACAACCTGAGCCAAAGCGTGCCCGACATGGACTGGATCGGCGACCACATCAGCTGGGGCCGCAACCTGACGGGCCAGTCGGGCCGCATGCACCTGCACCTCGAGGGCAACAAGACGACGACGGCGTACGAGCAGCTGCCGCGCGACCAGGCACCGCTATCGGGCGGGCTAATCCGCAACGTCAAGGGCGCGCTGTCGCTCGAGGACACGACGGGCTCGCAGTCGACGTGGGAGATGCGCCTCTGGGGCGTGCACTGGCCGCGGCAGGGCGTCGTGCTGATGACGACGACGAGCGAAAAGTTTGAGGGAATCTTTGGCTTACCGCACCTGACGCCCGGCCCCGATTTTTTCCAGTCCAGCAAGGCACTGCTCACGCAGCGCTTGAATACCGTGCTCACGAGCAAGGAGAAGAATGTCTACGCGGACCAGACCATGCCGTGGAGTTCCGAGGTTCAGAGCAACCCGCAGTTTCTCCTCAGCCCCGCGCCGCAGTGTGAGTACGTCTTGTACGCGCAGGTGCACCCGCCGGACCGGGATCGCCTGCGCGGCGGCGCCGCCGCCAAGGACAATCTCGATCTCGCGCGACTCATTGGCGCCATTGAGGAGGAGCTCGCCGCGCCACAAGGCGCACCAGTCGGCCAAATACCCCCGCTGCGCATGTCGACCATCGTATATTCGCCCGATTGCGCCTTCTTCCTCGAAAGTAAGGGCCCGCCCACGCACCCGCCCGGCGAGGCCAACCACCTTGCAGGTGTCAAGGCCGAGGTGCAGACGCACCGCGTCAAGACGTGGCTTCTTATCTTTGCGTGCGTCGTCTTTGGCCAGGTATTTTTACTCAAGAACCAGATGCGCGAGACGTACACGCCGTCTACCATGGGCCGCGTGAGCTTCGGCACTGTCGGCGCCATGGTCATGGTCGATGGCATCACCTTTACCGCCTCGGCCACGTGGGTGTCGTCAGCCCGCGCCACGTTCCTGCCGACCATGGCGCTCATGTTTGCGGCCTTTCTATCCATGACGATTGGTGGCAGCTTCCTCGCCAAGATTTACGAGGTCCAGTTCCCAGAGAACCATCCGCGCTCGGAGCCGTCTACCAACACCGCCTCTCCCGCTCCGCCTGCGACAATCCCATCCAATTCCCTGCTCCCCGGCCCCGTCACAGCTGGCGGTCGCGTCGACAGTCTCCCCGTACAGCCCGTCATCGTGGCCCTCGACGGCGACGTCGACGCCGATATCACCGACGGTGCTGCCGCCCTCCCCGGCCGTACCACCACCACACCCCCATCCGCCTCACCGCGGCAAAATTTCCAGGCCATCATTGGGCGCTTTGTCCTCGCGAGCCTCATCATCAGCTTCGTCACGCTGTCCTCGTCGACGTGGTACCCGTCGGCGCGTGCCACCTACCTCGACCTCTGCGCCCTTGCCTACCTCTCGTTGTGGGTGCCGCAGATTCACCGCAACGCCATCCGTAACTGCCGCCGCGCCCTCACCTGGCCCTTTGTCCTGGGCCAGTCGCTGCTGCGCGTGACGCCGGTCGCGTACTTTTGGCTAAAAACGGACAACTTCCTTTTTGCGCGCACTAGTCCCCGCGCCTTTGCCGTCCTCGCCGCCTGGGTCTGGTTGCAGATTGTGCTGCTCGGCGCGCAGGATGTCCTCGGCCCGCGCTTCGCCGTCCCCGCCCGCTGGCTCCCCGAGGCCTGGGACTACCACCCCGTGCTGCGCGAGGATAATGTCGAGGCCGGCGGTCTGCCCATTGGCCTGATTTCCACTGACGAGGTGTCGGCCGCGCAGGATCGGCCGCGACGGCGGAGCAGCACGGCTGGCGCAACGACGAGCGACAAGGCCCGGCAGGGCAGCGGTGCGCGACACGTCATTGACTGCTCCATCTGTCAGGAGATTCTCGAGGTGCCCGTGGTGCGCGCCGGCGGGGATGAGGATGGCAGCGGCGGCGGCGTCGCGAGCGTGTTTGCGAGACGCTTGTACATGGTCACGCCGTGTCGGCACATTTTTCACACGCCGTGCCTGGAGAGCTGGATGAAGTTTCGGCTGCAGTGCCCTATATGCAGAGAGGACTTGCCTCCTTTGTAAGAATTTTAAATGAGAACGGAGCCCGCTGGCACATCATTGTTTGTAGTTGGGGCAAGGAAGCGATGCTATATTTACATGGCCTTGTGTGGCAATTCTCACGCGGCAAATTTGCATTGGATGAATGTATCATATTTACGAATATAATTGTATAAACACTTTCTAGTGATGTCATATGGTATCTGTGAATCAGTACTGACCCTGATGGCTGCGACTGGACATGTAGTCGACGAAGGTGCGGGTTTGTGCACAAATTTCAAATCTTCATGTCGAGAGTCTGAGCATCGGGCTCAGACGAGGAATTGTATTATATATACAACGGACAGATGGGCTATGTTACGGGTATACTGTTGTGGTACATGAACGCGACTCTACCAGGTGATGCGCGTCCTCTGAAGGCGCACATCCAGACTTCCATTGTATACGGCGCGTGTGCCGACGATAATGTCTGCATAGCGCGAGCGGAGATCAAAATCTGCAGCCTTGAGCATGATGCGGCGATCGTCGGGAATGGTGCGCTGCACGACGCCTTGGGCGTCCGTGTAGCCGGCCATGGGGTTGCGCGGGTCAAGCGCGGGCGGAACACCGGCGGCACCGCCACCAGGGACGCCCTGCTCCTCGAGCTGCATGACCCAGGTGGCGATGTTGGAGGTGAGCTCGCTGTCCCACATGCCCTCGCGGCGGGCGCTGCTCTTGAGCAGCTGGATTGCCTGACGTCGCAGCCAGGGGTCGCGGCACTTGGTCGCTACGACAAATAGCGGTGGCACGATGCCCAACTCGGCCGAAAAGCTGGGCTTCAGGCGGCCTGCGCCGTACTTTCCCGCTTTGAAGGCGCCGCGTGTGCCGTGGGCGTACTGCGGCTGGCCGGGCGTTTGTGCGGAAAACTCGGCGGCGAACCTGCACTCGTCGGCGCCGACGACTTCCCACCCGAGATCGACAATCATTTTAAAGTGAGGATTGAAGGAATCAAACTGCATTTCATTGTCGCAAAATAGCATGAGGAAGATGACGTTTGTGTTGATCTGCGACATTTTGAGCGCAGCAATGCCCGCCCTTTCAATGTATGGCATATCTGGGTTGTAACGTGACATCAGGATGGGTTCGAACGCATCAGACCAAGCTGTCAGACGATCTTTTAGACCCATGCCGTATACTTTCCAGGCCGCCGGGAGAACGTAGCTCGGGTTTGTTTTGGCGGCATGTAGCTGCTCGACAAACATCATCAGCGCCATGCACAGTTTATCAGAGGCTAATCGCGCCTCGGCTAACGTCTCAAAGACGCCCTCCCTTGGGGGGCTGCCAATGACCGAGGGCGAGCTTCTGCCAGACCGCGGAGAGTCGGGGTGCTCTGTTGTGGAACCCAGCTTGATGACATAGGGTTGAGGGAAGTGGAAAGCAAGGTCATACGACTTTGCTTGGATGGCGAGACGACCGAAGAGGGTGACCAGTTCGTCTGGGGTGTCATCTAAGGCTGTCAGAAGATTTGTTGAACGACGTCCTTGTAACTGCCCCAAGATGCCGAGGCCCGTTTGAATTTGGATGATTGCTTGCTTGTGATCACCTATAAAGGAATCAAAGCATGCTAGGAGTATGATGGCAACTAAACGTGTATTGTGGCTGTAGACAGTGTCGCCTTTGATGGACAAGACGGCGTTGCAAGCTTCGGAGTATTGTTTGACGGCGACCTGCCAGTGGGCCATGATGAAATTACTGTGGTACTGCAAATCAACATCGTATGGAGCCTCAAAGGATAGCTCCAGAGTCTTGTATAAGGCGCCGAGGGCAACGACGGAGTGACGAACAGCGCTTTCGTTGTGGCATTCTTGCAGGACTCGCTGTGTCCAAAAGTTGGAGTTGAAGTAGCCGGAGAGTTGAGAGGCTGTGTGTAGTCGGAATAGCTCAAAGTACATGATTTCGGCAGGCTGGAGTGGCAGAGCTATGGATGGACGATGCAGCGCCAGAGGTATTGCGGCAGCAGACAGTGCACTGTATTGCTCCACGGTCTTTCGACGTCGGCCAGCACGACGAGGCGGCAAGACTGTTTGTTTCTGAAGCATACTTATGCCCGTGGGATGCGGCATGGCACCTGACGAAGGGGAAGGAGCCGGCTGCATCGCGGCCAGCGGCTTTGGGGCGATGCGGATATCCATGATTGGGCGCGCATGGCGACTGGGAGGCGGATAGCCCGTGCATGTCTTGCCGCTTCTAGCGCATTGGGTACATTCTGGGCGCTGTTCGTCACATTTGATTCTGCGTTTCCTATTGGAGGGAAGTGATTGTAAGCAAGACTGAAACAAGAGGTAAGCGGGAACAAGGCGGTAATGCCAAGGCTAGACTCACTTGCAGTTGGTGCACCCAGTCTTGACTTTGGGGTTGCTCCTCCTCCCGCGTTTAGCCGGCTGGTCTGAGCTGGTCGCTAGAGGTACATGGTCGGAAGATATTTTGGAGCTATTGGGATTGTTGGAAGGCTGAGGGCCACCACTCTGGGAGCTCGACGGGTTGGCGGGCGACAGTGACATGTTGTCGTGTGGAAGGGGTATGCTATGACATTGAAGACGGGAGGGCTGGGCGAGAGGCGGGATCTAGTTTGGAGATTGCGGGATAAATAAAGGATTATATTGAAGGGCCATGATTTGGTTAGAGACGCAGGCGGCAAACAAGACGATGAGAGGAGGAAATGGCGGGAGAGAAATATAGGAGCGGGGAGGTCGAGACAGAAGAACGCGGTGGAGCTTGGAAGCAATATTGTTGCGCGCAATGTCAGGAAGCCGAGGTGCGTAGGTCCAGACAGTCCTCTGGCGTGAATCAGCGTCGTAAAGCGATTGCGGCGACTCGGATGGTCATGCAGGAGGCATGTCGTTTGGTTTGGAGGCGAGTTCTCGATGAGGACGTGGAATGACGATGCAGAAGCGTTGAACTGCCGCAGATCGGCAGACTTGGAGCGTAAGTGGAGTTGAAGGAGATGGTGGGATGGTGGGATGGTGAGAAGGATGATTGGCTGCTGGACGAGAGCATGCAAACGAGCAAGTTGCAAGCAGAGAGCGGAAAGCAGCAAGCAGCAAGAAAGCGAGCCTTGTTGAGCTCGTTACCTAGGTGCAAAAGTAAGGTGAGCAACTGGAGCGAGAATGATCAAGTTACTGTAGTTATAGGTACCTACCTACCTAGGTAGGTAGGTCCCTTAGGTAAGGCAGGGGGGAGGGCCGAATTTCGTACCAATACCTGGTAGACTTCAGGTAGGCACCTACTAAGAGGTACCTCCTACAGGTAGGTATTAGTGGGCGGTAGTGGGATGCCCGCTGGAAACGGCCAATAACGAGACGGCTGGTAGCGCTGTGGTGCTCAAGCTCTGACGCCCACCCGCCAGCCCGGTTGCAGCTGGGTAATAGTGTCATGCAGTTAATAATAATTTTAACCTCCGGGCTTCCGATGCAGTTGTTCACTTTTTGTAACATCAAAGTAACAAGTCCTCGAAAGGAGCTCGTAACCGAGAGTGAAGGTCTCACGATGTCCATGGTTGCAAAAACTGCTACCTTGAGTTGGGGAAATGGAGACATTTCGAGAATACGACGAAGTGCCGGGCGATATCGTCCACGGCAGTCGCTCAGACCTTTCAACCCCCAGCTTCAATATTAACTAGACCATCCCAATCTCGCCCGTCCGGGCCGTCCCCAGCATCCCTTGCACGATCGTGAACCGCCATCCACCACCAGTGCACAATTCCGTTTTAGTTATATGCCATCTTCGACTCTCGAACCAAGTTGCAGTACATGTTGGCATTGTCCTCAAATCCTCTATAACACCGTCAACAATCATTCACAGTCTCAGTTTGTAGGTGCTTGACCTGAATGCACCCAATGGCAGCCACTCTCCGCCATTTGCTCAAACCGCTTGGAAGCCTGCACGTTTTGAGAAGGGCCAGTAGGTTAGTAGCTGCCGCCAGTATGACAACTTGATACTACCTTGATGTACTGATGAAAAACAATGAAAAAAAAATCCTATTCCATTTTCATAGTGCGCCATGTTTTTCATCTCCTGCCAATAGCACTAGTTACTCTTTGTTGAATCAATTTAGCTATGCCTTTTCTTTTGCTACCTCTAATGATTTGCACACCGTCTGCTGGGGCACCACCACCTGGCCCCACAGTAGGTAGTAGAACAACATCGTCAACATTTGCTAAAATATTGTTCGCAGCTACCTACCTAATTGTATCTCATCCTCGCCAGCTTCTACCGAGACCAAATTACAAGCCGACAAAGTACTACGACACCGAAATCACAGAGATTAGACTTCTATCGTCCAAAGATTTCGCCCATCCAGCTTCATTGCTTTGCTACCGCCCTTACCTCGTCCGTTCAGCCTATTCAGATCAAAGCGCCCACCCGCCTGGACAATAGACACTGCGCGCCGAGGCAACTTTTCGGGCGCGGGCCATACCGCGCTGCAAGACTTTCTGCACAGAATACCAATCGACACGAGAAAAGCTCTGGACTGAGAGCCTGGCATCATGGCCACGACGACCGCGCAGCCCGAGCCGCCCCGACGGCCGTCCCAGAACCCCTTGATCGACAATGTTGCCCTCGTCTTCGCCGTCGGCACGCCGCTCATCATGCTGCTACCGCCGCGCAAGATGGACCTGCGCTTTCTTGCTCTCGCCGCCACCTTTTCGCTCTCCACGAACCATCTCTGCAAATCCTACACTGGCGAGTCCATCTACGATCGATTCAACAACCGCGTGTCCTCGGCATTGGACAATGGCCTACCCGAGGGCGCCCAACGCACGCAGCGCCTGCTCAAGGAGCACAAGGAGCGCGAGGCGGCCGCCAAGGGTCTGCCGCCGCCTGGCCATGACAAGGACAGCATCATCAAGAATATATGGATGGGCGGTGAAAAGGACAACTGGAAGGAGAAGCGCGCAGAGGAACACCAAAAGAGCTTTGAAGAGGGCAAGGGCATGAGCGACATAATAATGGAGCAGATTGCCGACGTGTTCAGCGGCAACTGGGGCAGCACCAAGAAAAATGACGAGACGGAGTCGACGAAACCAGACGACTCGGACGAGGGCAAGAAATAAGACGGTCGTTTTCGCGGAAGAAGAAGTCGACGCCGCTACAACAGACAATTTTGATTTGCGGCAATCGAATGGACGATGTAACACCATGTACAACAACAAATCAGACCACTGTCACACAAAGCGGAAGGCGCAGGGTACGAATTTCTTGCAGAACATCACCGATCAATGTAAAGTACTATGTATATATGCCAAAAAAATCTAATGGTACATACATCTCGAGCATAGGTGTGTCGGCAGCTAGACTGATTTTCGATCACACGCCGTCGAAGAGCGAGACGGATGTACAAAACCTCACCCATCCTTGTATCAGTAACTGCTCCATGCTCCGTAAAATTGGATGCTCATCCGTAAATTTCCGACATATTATGTGGAGGGCGACAGGGAACTCCGTACTTGTACCGATTTCAAGACAGAAGAAATGTCAAAGTTACCACTGTAGCTTTAGGCGCCTGGTACATCGAAATATGCGAACGCATTGGCCGAGTGGAGAGTCACCATTTTCAAAGCAATACGTCATGTACGCCTTTTCCCCATAATGAACATCCAATTCAACAATTTGGTCCGCCGCTTATTGCCGAGCCTATTCCTGTCGATGCGGCGTTGGAAAAAGCGCAAGGTCTCCTGCGAGAAGACGATATAGGCACCTCAACCTCTTGCAAAGTTGCGCAGAAAAGAACGGGAGTGTTCTCAGGATGGCGGCCACAGCAGAAAGTGCACGACAGACTGCTCGCGTTCAGTAATTCGTTCTGACAATGGTTAAAACGATCGTCCTGCCGACGACAGTAGCAAGAGAATCTTCCGAGGCTGCACAAACGCCACAAATGACGCCTATGGTGATCGCCTGACCACGCCTACCAGTAGAACGACATCAATAGAAGCTACAGCGAGGCTTTGGCTCTACCGAAAATAGAATAAATAGTTTCATTCCTTCTTTTCTCCAATTCTATCTCCATTCCGATTGAAATTTGCCAATCAAGTGTAGTTTTAAGGTACGGCGGCCAAAGTACCCAAGTAAAAAAGACGCATGCGTGGCTGGCGACACTTGGAATACGGCATTTATGCGCTGAGCTGTCGGTATTACTTGGCAATGGCAGTACTGAACAGTGGGAGTGGCTGGCGTAACTATGTACATACCTAAATGTCCAAAAATAGTCTTGTGTTAGCTGCGCCTCAGAAGAGCCCGCCCAGCCACTCCCGCCGACTTGACACAGTGGCGCTGGCCATGATGGTACCTTGTGTCTCACCAAGATGTACATCGAAAGCCTTGTACCTCTACGACATTATGGCTTCCCATGGCTACCATCATCAATGAGGACACAGCCGCGGGTGGACACTTGTTGCGTCAGTCAGGCACCTTGGGTCTTGGCCCTCTCTGTCGTTGGAGCCTCGATGGGGCTTTGTACTGCCCATCATGATCCCCTGCGAATTGACCTTGTTCAGTTATTACCTGGCTCCTTCATCATCATCGCTCTCGTTTGCTCAGCTGCCTTCATCCATCTTCTTCCTGTCCATTCAGTCAATACCGTACACAGTGTCACACATACTCCTCCCCCAGCTACAATTTGCCGTACAGGACGCTTCTGAAACGAGCACACGCCTGCAATTTTACGCGTTGCAGGCCGTCCATTCCGCTGTGAACTTTACCTCTTAGCGTCTGGCTCCTCCCACCAACCCCCAGGCACTAACCAAACTCTCCTCTAACCGTCCGCCCGACTGGGTCCTCGTCGCTCGCGAACAAATCCCACGCGCCGCTCAACCTTTGTTTCTGCATCGCCCATCTCATACCCCTTGACTGGCATTTGAGCTCCAGCCTGCTCCCCTATCTTTGCATTACAGTGCCCGAGGGAAAGACGAGCCATCGACATTATGGCGTCGGGTGGCTACCCGTATTCCGGCGGCGGCGGTAAAACGCAACAGCCATACTACGACCCCGAATCGCTGCATGTGTATTCTCAGTCGTCAACGCCTGCGCCGCAGTACCATGGCAGCCAGCCCGCTTATGACTACGACTACAACACACAGCACACTCAGAACCAACCCGGCCGACCGTCGCCGTTTGATACCGTCTTCGACGACCACACCTACCCGCCAAACTCGAGACAAGGCAGCGTGCCGGGCGGAAGCACCTCGCAGCCTGGCCTCTACCAAGATACCGGCTACTATGGCCAGGCCGGAGCCTCGCCCATGTCCTCCAGACCAAATATCGCAGAGGACATTCCTCTGCAAGACCGCCCGATGAAGGGCGGCGAAGCCACTGATCATGTTTACGATGCCTCGGCCGCCCCTGGGCAACGATCGCGCACAGGTAGAGGCAAGGTCCGTGTGGGAGAGCTGGGAATGCTCGGTTCGGACAAGAAACGAATCCCTTTTGTTGTATACTTCTTCAGCTTGGTCCAGGCCGCTGTATTTATCGCCGAGATCGTAAAAAATGGTCAGTTGCTTCCCGCTGTTCTGGCGTCAAGTTTCCGCTAACGCTGTCTTTAGGCTTAATGACGGGCTCTCCCATTATGATCAAGCCGCAATTCAATCCCATGATTGGCCCCTCGACGCAAGTGCTCATCAACATGGGTGCTCGATACGCGCCCTGCATGCACAACATCAAAGCTATTCAGGGTGCATCAGCCGACCGACCAATTTATTTCCTTTGCCCGAATGCTACGACCAACACCGAAATCTGCCCTCTCTCCACACTCTGTGGCTTCGGAGGTGTACCCGATCCCGTCTTCGACGGAAACGCGGATCAGCACCCAGCACCCGATCAGTGGTACCGATTCATTATTCCCATCTTCATGCACGCCGGAATCATTCATATCGGATTCAACCTACTTCTTCAACTGACAGTGGCCAAGGAAATGGAACAGGCCATTGGATCTGTCCGCTTCTTTCTTGTGTATATGAGCGCTGGTATTTTTGGCTTTGTCATGGGTGGTAATTTCGCCGCCCCTGGTATTGCCTCTACTGGTGCTTCCGGCTCCTTGTTTGGAATTATCGCACTTACACTTTTGGATTTGCTCTACTCCTGGTCAGAGCGTCGCAGCCCTGTCAAGGACCTGATGTTCATTATTCTGGATATGGTAATTGCGTTTGTTCTTGGCCTCTTGCCTGGCTTAGACAATTTCTCGCATATTGGTGGTTTTCTCATGGGACTGGCGCTTGGAATCTGTGTTTTACACTCTCCTAATGCCCTACGAAGGCGCTTGGATGAGGGCACAACTTATTCCGCTGTCCAAGGCGGCACAGGGGTACATCCGGCCTTCCTTAAGAGCCCGGTTGGCTTCTTCAAGGGACGAAAACCGCTTTGGTGGGCTTGGTGGATTGTACGAGCTGCTGTTCTCATCACCATCATTGCCGTTTTCATTGTATTGCTCAACAACTTTTATAAGCTTGGTGAGCAATGTGGCTGGTGCAAGTATCTGAGTTGCCTACCCATCAAGGACTGGTGTGAGCTTGGCGCAATTAAGAACTCGTCTTAATTGCCGCGCAAGTTACTTGGTTTGGATACTCTACATTTGCTGTTTTTATCACTTGCATTGCCTACCAAGGTCGGCATTCCTGCACAGCGTTGGCGTTTGATTGGGCAATGAATTTTATGACATTGGTCACCATACATGTATAGATGCCCAGACCTAAAATTGTAACGAAGAGCTGAAAAATAATTATACACCCTGCTTCAGACTGTAACAGTGTCATAAATCGGGCGAAGCGTTAAGCGATCAGAGCCACTTGCATGCCGAGGTACTGATGCTCCCAGACATATTTTCGAAAACCACAGCGCAGATATGTTCTACAGTCCAAAAGCAACAGCAATTGCCAATTCGACAAAGTAGAAGTCAAGTGACTCACTTTTATCCATCATCGTGTGTCGCCGGATCTCGCTGTTGACGTCTCGCGCAATCACGTGGAGCCTATTAACCTTTAAGTGGATCCGTCACGTCGAGGTGTGAAAGGCGCGTCTCTCTCTAAAGTGCTGTCCCAAACCAGCGTGTCAAGCCAATTGGCGTGTACTTTTTGCCCATCAAATCCACTAACTGCCTTTCATCATTGCACCCAACTCCAACAACAGTGCTGGCGATTGACTTGCTCTTACGCCTCGTTCATGACATACGAGCTTTGAACCTCTTTTGATTTCTACAACCATTGGTCGATACCTTCCCCCCGAACAAGTACAGAAGTACAGAGCGAGCGATGGCGACCGTGGTCCTCCCCCAGAAGCGGGTGCTGGGTGAGTCCAAGACTGGGCGAAATATGCCGCCCACGACGCCCTCGTCCGCCAAGAAGCGCAAGACGGACATCTTCTCGTCTTCACCAGCTGTATTTTCGTCGTCGCAAAAGGACCCGCGCTCCAGGCTGCTGGGCTCCAGCCAGCCCAAGAGCGTCTTCGAGTCCGAGGTGCTCGAGAAGCTCAGCCAGGACATTTCCGAGCGCAAGCAGAATAATACAGAAAAGGACCAGGCGTGGGACCGCCCGGCGCTCCAGGCCCTCGACACCACAAAGGATAGCATATGCTTCCAGTCCATCGATGCCGAAGAGGGTACGCTAAACGGGGGTCGCACCACGGTCAAGCTGTTTGGCGTCACCGAACAGGGCCATTCGGTCATGCTCCACGTCACCGACTTCAGACACTACCTATACGTCCCCGCGCCGACGTCCTTTCAACCCAAGGACTGCGGAGCGTTCAAGGTGTTCCTGGAGCAGCAGCTCGCGCAGCACCAACCCGCGATCCACTCGGTGGTGCTGCGTCTGCGTGAAGACATGTTTGGCTTCAATGGCAATGTTCAGAACCCGTTCCTGCAGATTACCGTCACCGACCCCAAATTTATCAACAGCGTCCGATCGACAATCGAGGCCGGCAACGCCAACTGGAAGGGCATGTGGGGCAGCAGTGACAGCGGCATCATGACTTACGACAATATTCAATACGTCCTGCGCTTCATGGTTGACTGCAAGATACAAGGCATGGCCTGGGTTGAGGCGCCGGCGAACACATATAAACTCATCCCTGAGCACATGAGGCAATCCAACTGCCAAATCGAGGCCGAAATCAACCACCACGATCTCGTCGCACACAAGCCGGAAGGCGACTGGGCCAAGATGGCGCCACTCCGTATTCTGTCTTTTGACATCGAGTGCGCTGGCCGAAAGGGCATCTTCCCAGAGCCTGAACATGACCCCGTCATTCAGATTGCCAACGTCGTTACCCGGTATGGTGAAAAGAAGCCATTCGTCAGAAACGTCTTTTGTCTCGATACAACCAGTTCCATTGTCGCCACCCAAGTCCTCGAATACGAGAAGGAAGCCAAGATGCTGAGCGAGTGGCAGCAATTTCTTATCAAGGTCGATCCCGATATCATCATTGGCTACAATATTGCCAACTTTGACTTTCCATATCTCATCAACCGAGCCAAGCACCTCAAGGTCAACGGCTTCGAGTACTGGACTCGATTACCCAGCATTCCATCCAGAGTTAAGGATACCAGCTTTTCCAGCAAACAGATCGGTAACCGAGATACAAAGGCGACGAATACCAACGGCCGCCTGCAGCTAGATCTGCTTCAACTGATTCAACGTGATCACCAACTGCGTAGTTATACGCTAAACTCAGTCTGCGCTCAGTTCCTCGGCGAACAGAAGGAAGATGTCCACCACACCATGATTACAGAGCTCTTCAACGGAACGCCGGAGAATCGTCGACGTCTGGCGATTTACTGTTTGAAGGATGCATATCTACCACAAAGGTTGATGGATAAGCTGTCGTGTCTGGAAAACTATACCGAAATGGCTCGTGTCACGGGTGTTCCGTTCAACTTTTTGCTCTCGCGTGGTCAGCAAATCAAGTTTGTCAGTCAGCTTTTCCGTAAAGCCCTGGAACAGAAATTGGTCATTCCCAACATGAAGGGCGATCCTTCGGATGATCAGTACGAAGGTGCGACAGTTATTGAACCCACGCGAGGCTACTATGACGTGCCGATTGCAACACTGGATTTTGCCTCACTGTATCCCAGTATCATGCAAGCACACAACCTCTGCTACACAACGCTCATTACCCGAAAAGACAGAATAGCACAGTTCAATCTGGTCAAGGACGAAGACTACATTGTCACTCCCAACGGCGACACGTTTGTGACGACGAAGCAGCGAAAGGGGCTGCTGGCGCAAATTCTGGAAGAACTTTTGTCGGCCAGAAAGCAGGCCAAGCGTGAGCTGGCCGTTGAAACAGACCCGTTCAAGAAGGCTGTGTTGAACGGTCGTCAGCTGGCTCTGAAGATTTCTGCCAACTCGGTCTACGGTCTCACCGGTGCTACAACCGGAAAGCTACCATGTTTAGCGATTGCTAGTTCAACAACGAGTTTCGGTCGCCAAATGATTGAAAGGACCAAGGACGAAGTTGAGAAGAAGTATTGCATTGCCAACGGATACTCGCACGATGCGCAAGTAATTTATGGTGATACCGATTCCGTCATGGTCAAGTTTGGCACCAAAGAGCTGGCCGAGGCGATGAAACTGGGCGAGGAAGCGGCTGCGTTTGTTTCGTCGAAATTTGTCAAGCCCATCAAGTTGGAATTCGAAAAGGTCTACTTCCCGTACCTGCTCATCAACAAGAAGCGTTATGCTGGTCTGTACTGGACCAAGACGGAAAAGTACGACAAGATGGACACAAAGGGTCTGGAGACGGTACGAAGAGATAACTGCTTGCTGGCGCAAACGGTTATTGAAAAGGTGCTGCGGATGATTCTCATCAACCGTGACGTGCAGGGTGCTCAGGACTACGTCAAGGATATGATTGCCGACCTTTTGCAAAACAAGGTGGACATGTCAAAGCTAGTGATTACCAAAGCCCTGACAAAGGAAGACTACACGGCCAAGCAAGCGCACGTGGAGCTAGCGGCACGGATGAAGAAGCGTGACGCCGGTTCGGCGCCTTCGCTGGGTGACCGTGTGGCGTATGTGATGATCCGAGGCGCGGCGGGGGCCAAGAACTTTGAAAAGTCGGAAGACCCCATCTACGTGCTCGAGAACAACGTGCCGATTGACACGAAGTACTACCTGGACAACCAGCTGGCCAAGCCGCTGACGCGCATCTTTGAGCCGATCCTGGGGGAGACCAAGGCGCGGTCGCTGCTGACGGGAGACCACACACGGACGATTTCGGTGGCGGCGCCGTCGGTGGGCGGGCTGATGAAGTTTGCCAAGAAGACGCAGACGTGCATGGGCTGCAAGCGGCCGCTCAAGGGCAAGACGGAGAGCGAGGGAGCCGTGTGCGGCGACTGCGGGCCGCGGGTGGGCGAGCTGTACAAGCGCACGCTGGACCGCATGTCGGATCTCGAGGTGCGGTTCGGGCGGCTGTGGACGCAGTGCCAGCGCTGCCAGGGCAGCATGCACTGCGAGGTGATTTGCAGCAGCAAGGACTGTCCAATCTTTTACATGCGCATGAAGGCCAAGAAGGATCTCGAGGACGCGGGCAAGGAGTTGTCGAGGTTTGACGCGGATCAGGCTGCAGTTTGGTAAGGTGGTTTGCTGGACTCGGATCTGGAGGTTTTTTTTTCAGCTATACGTCTCGTTCTTTTTTATTTTCATGAAGAGGGAGAAGCCAACGATGGGCTGTCATCCGAGTTTTTGTTGTTTTTTCCGTTGTTTCCTTAGCAAAGACTACATCTTCAGCTTATGTGGGGGTCAAAGGGTAATTACTGGCAGATATTTATCATGTTGTATTGTGGAGTTTTTGTTATTGCAGGCACAGGCACACATTTATAGGGTTTTCAATAGGGATACATGACGGATGGTTACGTTGCAAATTGCTGCTGCAGGATTCGCTCGTGTGTGGGCTTTGCTGAATCGCGTAACTTGTGCTTGCCATGGGATGTTTGGAGGTTTCTCGGACGAGAGCTGACACGAATGGCATGAAGCTGGCAGGGCATCCATTGAGCGCTCGCGTTGGCGAATTATTTTGGTCGTGGCAATATGTAGCTTGCTGTCATGCGATAATGCGACGATGCGATAATTTTGACGAGGAGGGTTGGACGCAATGACGTAGGAGGCGGCGATGTCGGTATACGTGCGCAGCAAAAGCGAGGTCGGTCCCATTGCAAGGACATGCCGTGTAAGGACATGCCGTGTCGAGCTGAAATGAAGGAGACATTTACCGTCTTTTTGATTGATTCTGACGAGTGATTTAATGCTCTTCCGCCCGATGAATTCAGCCCGTTGCGTGGCATTCTATATGGGAAAATGCGATATCGGTCCCGCCGTCCCCCCCCCTTCGTTGTCGTTATCGGGAAAAATAGGGCGCAACTAGGACTCGAGCTCTCTCTCGGAATCCGGAGGCGTTATTAACTAGTTAGGTGTGAACATCTCGGCCGAGCCCGAAGAAGAAGGGCGTGGCGCCGGTAACGGCAAAGAGCTGATGAGGGCTTTTTTTTCTTTCTTGTTGCTGGGAGGCCCATATGTAATGAGGGGGTATCTCACCTGAGGGTACCTTAGTGAGTTCGGCTAAGGGTGGCAACCCTTAGGTGAGGTAGCCCTACTAATTCTTAATATACACTATATATCTTAGTATAACAATATTCCTATTATAGAGATATTTCCCCTATATAATACTCTATTAGATTTATAAACTATTTTAAAACTAGTTATTAATTAGTTTTAAATTTATTTATAACTAATTCTTTTCTTCCTTATAATAATAATAATAAAATATTAAAATACTATCCTATAAAGACTTTACTTTATATTATACCTATTATAATAATAGTATTTACTTACTAAATATACTAGGTTATATAATATATAATAACTAAGTAATTATTTATCTAGGTAAAATTTATTACTAATTTTAATTAACTAATTCTATACTTTATTTTTATTTATATCCTATAAGTTTATAATTAAATCTATAATATTATATTTAATACTATAATCTATAAATCTATTAACTAATTATAAGGGTATTAATAATATAATAGTAAGTTAAGGCTACTAAATAGTATAATTAATTCTTTAATATAGCTTAAGATAATTAAGCTTAAGTATACTAATTAATTTAAAATTAATTTAAAATTAATTTAAAATTAATTTAAAACTAATTTATTTATTATATAGGATACTAGCTAATCTATAAAGGTAATAGTAGAGAAATCTTAAGTATATAGGCTAATTAGTTCTTAATTAATTCTAAACTAGTTCTAAACTAATTTATTTATTATATAGGCTACTAGCTAATTTACTAAGGCTATAATAGAGTAATTAGAATAATAGGACTCTATTATAAGTAAAAGTCCTATACCTTCTACTTTAAAAAAGTCCTAAATATAAAAAAAGGATAAAATATTTTAAAGGATTTTAATTCTATTAACTTATTTAGGATAGGTTAATAGAAAATAGTTAAAACTAATTAATAATCTATTAGATATCTAATATAAGTATTATCTTACTAAAAAATAATACTACCTATTAGTATTATATAATAAGAATTATAAGATATAATAAAAATTTAAAGAACTAATTAGTTAGTTTCTTAGTTATTCTATCTTTCCTTTATCTTAGTTATTTAATTATTTATCTTTTCTATACTATTTAATATCCTTTTAATAGTTTATAGTATTATTAAAAGTAGTTAAAAATCTACTTAAGAATATTTAATTAATATATAAGGTTTAATAGTTTATTTAATTAGTTTTAAACTAATTAGAAACCTATTTAAAAAGATAATACTTAAACTCTTACTATCTAGACTCCTTATTACTAGTTTAAGGTAAACTTAGTAGTAGTATTATAGCTTATAGTATTACTACCTATAGTATTACTACTTATAGTATTATTATCTATAGTGTTATTATTTATAGTATTACTACTTATAGTATTACTACTTATAATATTACTAATTATAGTATTACTATTTATAGTATTATTTATAATTATTTTAAAGTAGGCTAACTATAACTAGTTAGGAATTACTTCTAAATTGGTTTATAATTTATTATAAAAAAGATTTATACTAAGTATTTTAACTATACCTAAATATCCTAAAAAAGCTAGTATATTATAATAGTATAAGGCCTATATTTTATTATCTTTACCTTTAAGTAGAATATAATTAATAACTTATATAAGCTTAAGTAATAGTATAGGTTACTTAAGCTTAAGGATTATCTATATAGTATTAAAATACTATATTATAATAAATACTTTAATATTATATAGTTATTAATTATTTATTAAATAGTTAAAGACTAATTCTAAATTAGTTAGAATAAGTAAAGTTAAATAGAATAAATACCTTTCTAAAGCCTTAAATAAGCTTATATAAGTATTACCTTAAATATAAAACTAGTTATAACTTAATTTAATACTATTTATTATTTATAGAATATTATTCTATAAGTACTCTAGGATATTTATAAAGGCGAAGTTAAGGCCTATAGTAATAATAGGATTTACTTTATACTTTACCTAGTATTATATTAAGGGGATCTTTAGAGAAATTAGTTAGTAACTAGTTCTTAAGTAGTTTAAGACTTATTTATATTAAAAAGTATAAAGGATTATATAGTATTTATTTTAAAATAAAGTATTTAAAATTAATATTATTTAATTATATATTAAATAGCCTTTCTTAAAATATTATTTAACTCTAGCTATAAAATAGTATTAGTAAAGTTAGATTATATAGGTAAAGTGCTATTCCTAAGGCTAATACTTTAGGTTAAGTTTAAAGAGGGTATAGGCTAATCCTATAATATAATAAGTTTAAAACTAATTCTAAACTAATTCTAAACTAATTAGGAATATACCTTAATAATAGGTAGTTTCTATATTATAAATAAGACTATAAAGACCTTTATTATAAATACTTTACTATTTTATTAGGGTATAGAAATATTATTTAAATAATATAAATACTTTAAAGTATATATATTTATAAGTAGGGGTATTATTCTTATTAAAGAAGATATAAAGTAGTAATATAACTATAATATAGTTAGTAAAATAGTAAATATAATAGACTAATTTAAAATTAATTCTAAATAGGTTTACTTTAATTATAAGTTTTTAAATAAAATACCTAGGTTAGTTAGTAGTTATTACTACTAACTAGTTATTTATAATTAATATCTACCTTAATAGCTATATAATAGCCTTAAAAGATATTCTCTAGTTGGTTATAATAGAAGTATATAATAATATAGTAATTATCTAAATACTCTAGGTATTAAATATACTAAAGGGAGTAGAACTAGTTAATAATTAGTTTATAATTAGTTAAAGGATATTATTAATATAAATAGTATACCTATTACTTAGTATTTATCTTTTAATAATAGAGTATAATTAAGGTAATAAAATTCTATCTAAATAGAAATTATAAAGCTTAAGACTTCTTAATAATTATAAGTAGTTTTATATTATAATATAATAGAACTAAGTAGGTTAATAAAGGTGTTATAGCCTAATAAGTATATATTACTTAAATATACTTATTAGAAAATAATAAAACTAGAGGAAGTAATTAGTAATTAGTTCTAAATCGGTTCTAGACTTAATAAAAAGGAAATAATACTTAAGGATATTATAGTATTCTTAAAGGTTATAGCTAGATATTAGAATTACACTATAATATCTAAAGATAGTTTTAATAAAGGAATTAGTATATAAGAATATAATCTATATAATATTAAAATAATTATATCTACCTAGGCTAACTATAGGATAAAGAATATAAAAACTACTTTATATAGAAGATAAGATAGTATACTATTATTTATTAAGTAGTTTTAAACTAATTTATAATTAGTTAAAATATAAATAATTAAAGACTATACTTACTATAATATTAGTAGTAAATTATATTTAAATAAATAAAATAATATTACTTTTACTCTTTAATAGAATCTCTATAGAGAATTATAGAAATCTTATTTTAATATAATTAATAGTTTAAGTTATAATATATATAAAAATAAGACTTTTTAGGTAATTATTAGAAATTTAAGTAAAAGAAATACTTATAAGTATTTAATTATATAAATAACTAAGAACTAATTAGTAATTAATTTAGAATAATAATATACTAAAATACCTAGATAGGAAGTTATCTATATTATAATATATATATTAAATTAAATAGATTATATTATATTCCTTAATTAAATACTATAATAATAGAATAGGTAAAACTAGAGTATTAAGGTAAGAAAGATATATCTAATTAATTTAGAACTAGTTCTAAATAGGTTAGGACTTTATTTACCTTATAGTATCCTAATATACCTACTTAATTATAAAGGTATTTTATTATTACTTCTTTACTAAGTCTTTAAATAACTTAGATAATATAGAGTAATATAAATATTCTATTTAATTATATAATAGATAGACTTTACCCCCTATATACTTAAAAATATATTATATATAAAGACTAAGTAAATAGGAAAATATTAACTTAGGTGGTTGTTTATAGTAAAGGCAGTATTAAACCTAGGAATTAGTTAGTAAGTAATTAAGAACTAATTACTCCCTTTATTATATATATCTTTCTAAGGGGTTTAAAACTACTATATAAATAAGCTATAAATAATATAAGTAGTTCTAAATTACCTAGAGGCTAGGTATTTAAGTAATAATAAAGTTAGAATAACTTAGTAGATAGATAATACGCCTTCTAGTAATCTAGGAGTATTAATAATTAATTTATAACTAATATTCCTAGTAAAAGTATATAAGGTATAAGTAGTATCTTCTATTATAAGAAGAAAATAAGTAAGAAGTGGTTTAGAAAGTATTTATTACTTATTAGAAAAGCTCCTAAAACTAGTTAGAAATATATTATAAATAAATTATAGGAACTTTTAAAATTACTTTAGGGTTTATAACTAAGTAAGAATACACTACCTTAAAAAAATAGAGAATTCTAAATACTTATTAATCTTAATATAGATAAAATAGAATAAAATAAAGAATAAAATAAAAGGGTAGATTAAAGTCTATTCTAATAAATTCTAAATTAATTTAAAATTACTTTCTAATACTAATAATAGGCAGCTCTAAAGCCAGAAGAATAATCTCCTATTACCTAGTATATTTAGCACTTACCTATACTATATAACTAGATAGAAGTTATATAATATAACAACTTTACCTCTTACCCTATATATACCCTATTAGTTATAATAGGTTATAAGCCTAGTAGTACTTATATTATAAAAGCTATTAATAAAATAAAGGAAAGTGTTAATTTCTTACTAAATTTACCTACTATCTATATAAGCTAATATTTACTATAAAACTTAAGAAATTTATAACTCCTTATATATAGGAAGAGGAAAGACCTTAAACTCTAGCTAATCTAGAGTATATTTAATAAGTCTATTTATTATAAAAATTCTATATAAAGAAAAAGAAATTCTATTACTATACCCTACCTAGTAATTTATATATAGACTTTATATACTTATTTTATATATATTATAATATAAATTTACTTAGTATAGTTATAGCCCCTAAATAAATATACCTATTAAATTACTTACTATAATCTATAGTCTTAAATATACCTACTAAATTATTTACTATAATCTATAGTCTTAACTATTATAAAAAGTATATAGTAACTACTTACTTAGTAAGAAGAATTCCCTATTACTTACTTAAATACTTCTTACCTTTAAATAAATATAAGGTACTTAGTTTAAAAAGAAAGATTATATACTTAGCCTATTATCCTCCTTATTATCTTAAAGTTCTACTCCTTTAGTAGATAGTACTATTAGTAACTTAACTTCTATATATAAGTTAAGATCTTTTTATAGCCTTATTACCTACTCTATTATTTAGTACTATATCTTTAATACTAAAGGAGGTATTAAATATCCTAAAGCTTAAATCTAAAAGTAATTAGGTTAAATAGAAGCTAAAGATAATTAATATACTAGGACTTAATAATCTTAGTAGATTACTATTAAAAGGCTAAGGAAATAGCTCTATCTTAATTAAGGCTTATAGTAGTAAGACTATAAAGGATCTTATCTAAGAATAAATATAGGACTAAGTCTATACTATTACTTTTATTAATATAAGCCTTAAAGAATATACCTATAGCCTTACTAAAAATAAAGTTATAGTATTAAATATAATTATAGCCTTTAAGAAGTATTTTAAACTAAAAGGTATTATTATCTTTTAAACTATAGTTAACTATCTCTTAATACTAACCTTTATTTAATATAGATCTATTAAGAAACTTATTATAATACTTATTAATACTTAAGCTAAGTAGTAATCTCTTAATAAAGACTTTAAAGTCTTTAAGGCTTTAATAGTATATCTTTTTATTAATAGTCTTAATAAAGAGTTTAACTTTTATATTACTAAAATAACCCCTTATTTTATTTTAAAATAAACTAATAATACTATTATAGCTTTTATAACTATACTTATATAAGTAGTTATAATTATAGCTAACCTTACTAAGCTTAAATAATAAAATAATAAAAAGTCTAAGTAATAAACTACTTTAGTTATTATAATAACTACTAAAGAGTATTCTCCCTATAGTATAATAAAACCTAATATTACTAGGTACTTTTATTCTTTTTATAAGCTTCTAGGTTACTCTAATAAGTAATACTAAAAGCTATATTCTAAACTCTATCTAGTAAACCTACCCTCTTTATTTTAATAAAATAGAAAATACTAATACTTAACTAAGAAATATAATAGTAAGTATAAATATAAAAAGGTTAGTTTTAAATAGTATATAAGTCCTTTTATAGACTTTAAGCTAGCCTAACTTACTTTTACTATCTTTTAAAGCCTATAATACTTTAATTAATTTAAGGTAGATAATACTCTTATAGGTATTAAACCTAAATAAGATTTTAGTCTTTCTATATTATTATATTAAAAACTAATACTACTTAACTCTAGTATATCTAGCTATATCTTAGGCTATAAGGAACTTATAAAGGACTTATCCCCTTACTTAGGCCTTAGTATTTAAGGTCTTATTAGTACTATCTTAAAACCTACTACTTATAGAATAGCTATTATTACTATAAAGAGCCTTAAGACTACCTTAAAATTATATAATAGTATTTTATAGGAAGGTACCTTAATAAGCCTACTCTCTATTAGCTACCTAGTAGTAAAGAATACTATAGTAGTCTTTAATAAAGAAAGAGTAGTTATAATAAAGAATTAAGGGGTTATTCTTACTACCTAGTAGATTACTAAAGTCTATATAGTTAACTATATTACTCTAAGTATTAGTATATTAGCCTATATAATAAATAACCTAAAGTATAAACTATAATATAATTAACTTAGATATTTAGGGGAATAGAATATTATTAAACTTATCTTTATCTTTACTAATATAAAGCCTATTAGCTAGTATAAATATTATATTAACTATCTTATAAAGAGATAAAAAGAAAGCCTTTATATTTATTTATTCTAGAAAGGAATATATCCTTTTAAAAGCCTTTATACTAATATTATTAATACCCTACCTACCTCCTAGAAAAAGAATTAATATTAGGTTATTATTATTAATAATTATATTAGAATATACTAACTATTCCCTATTAAAAAGAAATCTTAGCTACCTAATATAATACTAAATTTCTTAAAGATATAAGAATATTTAGAATATAAATACTACTTTATCTAGCTAGATTAAGGGGGGGAGAATATTATAACCTAGTTTAAAAACTCTTATATTTCTTTAAATATATACCTATAGTATTCTACTACTAATTAGTATTAATAGAATAGTATTATTAAGGTTAGAAATAGAATACTATAAAATAAGCTTTTTCTTATTATATATTAATTAAAAATACTAATTAAATTCTAGCTAGTTATAGTATAAGCCTATACTACTCTTTAATAGTATACCCTTATAATAAGGAATAATAAACTAATAACTCCTTATAAACTATAGTTTAAAGATAAACCTAACTTTAGTTATTTATAAATTATAAGTAATTATAGGTAGTAAAAGACCTCTTATTATATTCTAAAAATAGTTCTTAAAACTATTCTATATATCTTAATTAGATATAAAGGCTAAACTAACTATATTATCTTAAATACTAATAGACTTAATAGACTAGTAGTTATTAATAATATTATCTTTTAAGAATAGCCTAACTAGCTATTTAAAGATTTTAAATATAACCTTCTTTAGTAGAATAACCCTACCTTAAGCTATAAGAGTAAAACTATATACTACTCTTTAGGTTAATAGGTAATTAATAAGAAATAAAAGTATATAGAAATTACTTTAATTACCTATAACTTACCTACTAGTAGGACCTTTATAGTAAAGCACTATAGTATACCTACTACCTTAACTATAGGGCCTAAGTAAATAATACCCTCTATATTCTCTATATTAGTAGTACTAGGAATTACTAATAAAGATAATAATATCTATAACCTAGCTAATAATAATAACTTTATTAGCTATCTATATATACTAAATAATAATAAATTTAAACTAATACTATTAGATATTTAATTAACCTTATATCCTATCTTTACTATTAATATTAATAAGATACTATCTAACCTCTTTAAAATACCCTTATCCTTAGCTTTAAGTAGTACTATTAAGTAAGAAGAAAGACTTATAATATAGATTAAAATTCTAATTAGATTAGTCTTAGTATCTTAAAACTACTAATATATACTTTACTTTAATCTTAATAATATAATAAACCTTACTATATTTAATAACCTTATTTATAATAAAGAACTTATAATATATAAGTAGGCTATCCTTTACCCTAACTTATAAAAGTAGAAAGGCTTAATAGTAAATAAGTATAACTCTTTAATAAAGAACTATATTATAATTATAGTTAATAAGCTTAAAAATAAGACTATTCTTCTAAGTAAGTAGGTATATAAACTTAAAAGAGGTACTAATAATAAGGTTATTTACTAAAAATCCTAATATATAGTAAAAGGCTTTAATTAATATAAAAGACTTAATTACTATAAAATATTTATAAGTATATTAAAAATTTTAATACTATACTTACTACTAGTAATTATAGCTACCTTAGACCTTAAGGTTAAGTAAATAAATATTAAGATTACCTTCTTTTATAGTCCTATAGATACTAAAGTCTATATTAAAATACCTAAAGGATATTAAGAAGAATACCCTAAGAAGGTATAGAAGCTACTAAAGTCCCTATATAGGCTAAAGTAAGCCCTATAGATCTAATATATAACCCTTTATAAAACACTTTAAAGTCTTAGCTTTAAGCCTATATAGCTTAATTATTCCCTATTTATTTATAAAAATAGCCTAATTATTATAGTTTATATTAATAATCTTCTTATTATTAGTAAGAATAAGGTTACTATTATAAAGATTAAGAAAGCCCTATTAAATACCTATAAGATAATAAATATAGGCCCTATTAGCTACTATCTTAGTATTAATATCTACTAGGACTAATATATAAGAACCCTTATACTCTTCTAAAGTAAATATACTAAAGCCCTTCTAAAAGAAGCTAGCCTCCTTAATTATAAACCTTATAACCTACTAATAAATCCTACTACTAAAAGTATTAAGTAATAGCTAACTATTAAGAATAGCTAGTATACTAAGACTTATAAAGGCTTAATTTATCTTTCTAACTATTCTAAGCCTAATATTTACTTTATTATTAACTATTATTATAGATTTATAGCTACCTTATTAGTAGAATATATTACTAGCTTAAAATAGCTTCTATAATATATTAAAGGTACTATTAACTATAAACTTATTTTTATAGAACTTAATAAAGAACCTTAAGTCTACTATAATACTAACTATACTAGCTACTAATAAATATATAAATCTATTAGTAGCTTTATTATTACCTTAAAGAGTAGTATTATATCCTAGTACTTAAAGCTATAGAATATTATTATATACTTAACTACTAAAGTAAAGTATATTTCTTAATATAATATAGCCTAAGAAGCTATCTAGATTTAATAGCTTTACTATATTATTATAAAAACCCTTAAAGAAAAGCCTACCTATATTAAAACTACTATCTAGACTAATAACTCTAATACTATTACCTAAGCTTTTAGTATTTAAAAACACCCTTATATAAAGTATATAAATATTTAATACTACTAGTTATATAATAAGAATATACTATACTAGTTAAGCTTTAGTTAAATTCTAAGTACTAAGAATACTATTAATATTATAATTAAGTTACTATTAAAGCTAGCCTTTTATAAGTATAGGTACTGCCTAGGACTATACTAAGTACTTCCTAAGCTATAATTTTCTAAGGGTCTATTCTAAAAGTATTATACTCCTAAGGCCTTTAGTCTCTAGGGTATTACCTATTAAAGCTATTCTATAAGTATTATAGTTAATTAGCTCTATACCTCTAGGGTATTACCCTTTATAGGCACTATAATAAGCTCTTTATTAGTACTATTAGTACTAGCCTCTAGGGTATTACCTATTAAAGGTTAGCTAGCTCTTTATTAGTATTAGCCTTTAGGGTATTACCCTTTAAAGGCTAGCTAGCTCTTTATTAATACCTTTATTAGTATTAGCCTTTAGGGTATTACCTTTTAAAGGCTAGTTAGCTCTTTATCTACTACTATC
>NW_006271969.1:4465269-4468060 GCF_000225605.1 Cordyceps militaris CM01
ATACTTTTAAGGTATTACCCTTTAAAGATATTATAATAAGCCTTTTATAGCTATAAGTTATAAGGCTCTATAGGTCTTATAGCTATTAAGGCTTCCTTATAGCTATAATCTTATAGAAGCCTAAGCCTTTATAAGTTTATTATTATTTTATTACTCTTAAGACTATTATAGTTAATTAGTATACTTAGTACTAGTATAATACTAGTATAGTATACTTAGTACTAGTATAGCGCTAGTATAGTATTAGTATAGTATACTTAGTACTAGTATAGTATTACTATAGTATACTTAGTACTAGTATAGCACCTAGTATACCTTAGCTAGTAGTCCTTTATATATCCTATAGCCTTTAGGATAAGGTGTCCTTATTAAATATAGTTTATAGTATAACTTTTATTTTCTATAAAATTTATTTATATAGGTTTTTAAGTTAAATCGCCTTATAAGTAAAAAGTAGAAAATATAGTAATTATAAAGCCCCCTATATAATAGTAAGGCCCTCTATATAGTAGTAAGCTACCCTATACTTAATATAATTATAAACTACTTTATACCTAGTATAACTATAAGCTACCTTATATTTAGAAGAAAAAGGTAACTTAGGTATACTAATAAGTACTATTATACTTATTAATAAGTAGGAGAATTAAGCTACTATTATAGTATATTATAGTAGCTATAGTAGTTACTACTTTTCCTTATAGTTATTATTTTATTCCTTATAGTTATTATTTTATTCCTTATAGTTATTATTTTATTCCTTATAGTTATTATTTTATTCCTTATAGTTATTTCTAGTTGTTTTTCCTAGTTAATATAGATTAAGTAGGAGTAATAATAGGCGGCTTTAAAGCTAGAAGAACGATCTCCTATTACCTAGTATATCTAGTACTTACCTATACTATATAACTAGATAGAAGTTATATAATATAACAACTTTACCTCTTACCCTATATATACCCTATTAGTTATAATAATACTATTTATATTTAGTAAGTATGCAGTTAGCAACCAATATATAGATAGTTAGGAACTAATATATAAATAGTATATATAGTAAAGAAAATCTTATAAAATTAGAAAATAAACTAATTTTATAGAGAAAAGAGGAGGATTCTATTAAATATAAAAAGAAGAAAGCCTATAGTACTCTAGTATCTTACTTCTTCTATATTTTATTCTCTTATTACTTAAATTTAGTAATAAAGTCTTTCTTAATATATTTAGAACTAATTTAGAATTAATTCTTAATAACTTCTATATAGTATTAACTTTCTAATATATTAATTAGTTAGAAATCCTACTTTAGTAGATAAGTTACTATTTTAGTAAATAGCTAGCCTTTAATAATATATTTATAGGCTAGTTACTTACTAGTTTTCTTAGTTTTGGTTAGGAATTTATTAGCCTTAGTAGGTTAATATATTCTAGGTATTTTAGTTAGTTTATAACTTAGTTACTCCTAACGCTATAGGTACTAGTATCTTTTACGCTTTTACTAGCTAAAAAAATTTTCTTAGTAAGGTAGTTATATATATAAATAATTTCTAATTAGTTCTAAATTACTATATAACTAGTTTAGAATTAGTTCCTCTAACCTATATAATAATAATCTAATAGTCTATTTCCTACTAAATAATTAATTATAAATTAATTTAGAATAAATTCTAATACTTTTAAGGCCTACTTTAATAGTAGGAAGTAACTACTAGCAAGCTATTTCCTACTACTATAGTAGAATAAGGTAAGTAATTCCTAATTAATTATAAAATACTTTTAGAATATATTCTAAACTAATTATAAATAAATTATAGAGTAGCTATATAATCCTTACCCTAGGCAAGGTTTATTATTACTAGCGTAAAGATAGTAACTTATACCTTATAATAAGTAATTAAGAATTAATTTAATATTTATAATTAATTTATAATTAATTAGAGTATACTATTTTTAAACTATTCTAACCTCTACTACTACTATATAGAGGTATATAAGATATAGGTAAAGGAGTAGTGTATTAACACTAATAATTTAGCTAAAAAGACTAAATTAGTTAGTAAGTATTTCCTAATCGATTTTTAACTAGTTATATTAATCCTAATTAATTCTTAACTATATTCCTAATTAATTAAGGATTAGTTATAGTAATCTTAATTAATTCTTAACTACTTTCTAAATTAATTAAGAATTAGTTATAGCGATCCTAATTAATTCTTAACTATATTCTAAATTAATTAGGAATTAGTTATATTAATCCTAATTAATTCCTACTATATTCTAAATTAATTAAGAATTACTTACGCTAATCTAAATCAATTAGGAATTACTTATACTAATCCTAATTAATTCCTACTATATTCTAAATTAATTAAGAATTACTCCTACTAATCCTAATTAATTCCCACTATATTCCTAATTAATTAAGAATTACTTATACTAATCCTAATTAGTTTAAAATTACTTACTAACCTATTTAGCTTTTTTTTAATTAATTACTAATAGGTCCTTACTACCTAATACCTTATATAAGGCTAAGGTAACTAACCCTAGCCTTATCTCCCTACTCTAAGTGCTAATATTCGCCTTAATAAGTAATTAGTAATTACTTTATAATTTAGAATTAATTCCTAATTAATTATAATAGGCTAATAATAACTAAGAGGAGGAGGAGGAGCCTTTAAAGAATAAGGTATATAAGAAACTAATTTTAAATTAATTAATAACTTAATACTAACTAATTCTATAGGCTAAAGATATAATAGTATTAGAGTAGGAGTAGTATAAGGTATAT
>NW_006271969.1:4468160-4511252 GCF_000225605.1 Cordyceps militaris CM01
GTAATTTCTAGTATAGTATAATTAATTATAAAGCAATTCCTATTATAATATAATTAATTATAAAGTAATTTCTAGTATAGTATACCTATATAATTAATTATAAAGTAATTCTTACTAAGTATAATTAATTATAAATTAATTTCTAGTATAGTATGCCTATATAATTAATTATAAAGTAATTCCTACTATAGTATAATTAATTATAAAGTAATTTCTAGTATAGTATACTTATATAATTAATTATAAAGTAATTCCTACTAGGTATAATTAATTATAAATTAATTTCTAATATAGTATACCTATATAATTAATTATAAAGTAATTCCTATTATAGTATAATTAATTATAAACTAGTTACTCTAATATATATATAGAATATTATTATACTAAGATATATAGTATATATATTAAGAATTAGTAGGGCTACCTTACCTAAGGGTTACTACCCTTAGCTAAACTCACTAAGGTACCCTTAGGTGAGGTGTATCCACATATATAATAGGTTGAAAAAAGCTTATCAGGAGAGGGTTTTAGAAGTGGGAGAGATAAGGAAAAATGCACGTGTGAGACGGACCACTGGCGGCGGCCCATGTTCATACGTCTGGGGCTAAGTTACCAGTATTCGCTTTGTTGTACTAAATATTGTCGAGTAATAATGGGTTTAATGGGTTGAATGGAGTCTTTGTACCGGAGACGTGGAAACGCGGCCGCGTGCTCAGGGTATTCAGGATGCATCGCTATTGGTCAGATGGGTTGTTGTCGATGGAACAAGCGACGTGACAGGGACGATCGCATCTTGCGTTGCTTGCCTCGTTTTGGTTAACGCTTGCGGGGAACTGTGTCTGTGCCGGTTACGGTCTCTGATGAACAAGGACGAAGATGAGTTGTGTGGCGGGGAACATGATGGATGTCCATGTTTTCACTAGTCTTTGGCCCCCCTCGACTAACTAACCGGGGTCGCCTTATCTCTGTCCATTCTTGTCTTTTGTTTGGCTGGCGCCGGACATCCCTTATCTCTATCGACGACTTGTCAAAAGGTTAACCGAGTCGGACCTTGTTGCGACCACCCGCTGCGCTCGCTCTTTTTGTTCGGCTCGGGCGGCGGCGTCCGAGTTGGTTGCCAGCGGAACAGCGACGGATGACGCGCATACCTGTGCAATACTATTGGGATACTGTATGCAACTATATCACTATATCATGGCAAAAATGACCGGACCTACGTAATGACGCCTTGGCGGCTCTGGCAGTACAGAGGGGGACCAGCGGCCAGCCAGTGGCCCATGCGGGATTGGGAATGCGTGTCCGTATTTCGCTCATTGTCAGTCTTTTTAAAACGGGTAACTCTTTTTTAATACTTTAATAATTCATAATTAATAATTAATGGGTAATAACGAATTATTGACGCAGTTTCGTAGATGCTGGTGGAGAACGGGGAGGCGCCGCCATAGATGCGCAGCACACTCGAACAAGCCCAGGCAGCAGCCATGACACCCAGACAAAAATAAAACGATGGACGGTGCCTTGCGACTATCGGAGCTTGTAGGCCTTGCCGAAGTTTACCTAGTTACATATCCTCGCATGTCGCCTGCGACCGAAGGGTCGCCCGCCGAAACTGGATACGCTTGCCTTGTCCCGTCTGTCTGGCTCCTCAGCTCCTCAGCTAACCTCCTTCTCTCTCCACCACCACCACTTTCCTTATCAGTTGCCTCAGATTGGATAGATTCCAAGTAACGTCCCATGTTGGTACTAAACCCCTTCCTTCTCTAACCAACTATTGCCTTCGGACGACAACGGGATGTACCTTTTCTTGCCCCCCCCTTCCTCTGGCAAAGTGCAATGTCCGACGTCGCCCGTCGAGTATCCCCAAGTATCCCGTAGCGTCAATCGTTATCATAAAGAGCTGGGGCTGGCCGTCTCATGTCTCTCCGACTCCGACAGAAAGACATCATAGTTTCCATCGCCGCTTGTGGCACAGACAAAGAATAAAACTGAAAGGCCCAAACTAAGCTCTATCCTTGCCACCCCCCCCAATCTCCAAGCAGCCTATAAAGTTTCAATCCTCCTTCCTATCTTATCTTTTATCTTCTTTTCCTATCCTCTACTTCTCTCCCCCGAACATGTTTGAGGCACCTCTTCCCATCACTCTTCCTCCCACGGCCGACTTCAAGCACGCAGATCCTCCTGTCCGCACTCACAACGCCACGCCTACCCAGATCCTCCAGAACCAGACCCCCGACAACAACACCAGCAGCACAAAGTCGGCTTCCACCAGCTCCCTGCCCGCCATGTCTAACCTTGCTCCCGAGCCCGAGTTCCAGCAGGCTTACAATGGTATGTCGAGACACTCGCCGGCACATGTCTCGAGTATCTGACTAACAACACCCAGAGCTGGTCAGCACTCTCGAAAACAGCTCTCTCTTCCAGAAGCACCCCGAGTACAGAACCGCCCTCGAGGTCGCCTCCGTCCCCGAGCGTGTCATCCAGTTCCGTGTCGTCTGGGAGGATGACAAGGGCCAGGTCCGCGTCAACCGCGGTTACCGTGTTCAGTTCAACTCGGCTCTCGGTCCTTACAAGGGTGGCCTGCGCTTCCACCCCACTGTCAACCTTTCCATGTAAGTCAATCTGTACAAGAGGCAGCCGTGAACCTGGACTAACAGTGCAACAGTCTCAAGTTCCTTGGCTTCGAGCAAGTCTTCAAGAATGCTCTCACCGGACGTGAGTAGATCCCCCAGTCAATTGTACAACCCGGATACTGACAAAGGCTTAGTGAACATGGGTGGTGGCAAGGGTGGTGCCGACTTCGACCCCAAGGGCAAGGCTGACGGCGAGATCCGCCGCTTCTGCCAGGCTTTCATGCGCGAACTTTCCAAGCACATTGGTGCCGACACCGACGTTCCCGCTGGCGATATTGGCGTGTCCGGCCGCGAGATCGGCTTCATGTTTGGCGCCTACCGCCAGGCCCGCAACAAGTGGGAGGGCGTGCTCACCGGCAAGGGCCTCGACTGGGGTGGCAGCCTGATCCGCCCCGAGGCCACCGGCTATGGTCTCGTCTACTACGTCGACTACATGCTGCAGCACGCCGGCCGCGGCAGCTTCGCCGGCAAGCGCGTCGCCATCTCGGGCTCCGGAAACGTTGCCCAGTACGCCGCGCTCAAGTGCATGGAGCTCGGCGCCATTGTCGTCTCGCTCTCCGACTCCAAGGGTACCCTCATCGCCGAGTCGGCTGAGGGTTTCACGGCCGCTCACGTCGACGAGATTGCTGCCCTCAAGGTCAAGCGCCAGGCTCTGACGGCCTTTACCACCACCGGCTTCAAGTACCTCGACGGCGCCCGCCCCTGGGTCCACGCCGGCAAGGTCGACGTTGCGCTGCCGTGCGCGACCCAGAACGAGGTCAGCAAGGACGAGGCCGAGGCGCTGGTGGCGGCCGGCGTCATCGCCGTCGCCGAGGGCTCCAACATGGGTTGCACCCAGGAAGCCATTGACGTCTTCGAGGCCGAGCGCGCCGCCAAGGGTGCCCAGGCCATCTGGTACGCCCCCGGCAAGGCCGCCAACTGCGGCGGTGTCGCCGTCTCTGGCCTCGAGATGGCCCAGAACAGCCAGCGCCTGAGCTGGACCACCGAGGAAGTGGACGAGAAGCTCAAGGCCATCATGAAGGCCGCCTTTGACAACGCCCTCAAGACGGCCGAAGAGTACGTCACCGCCAAGGAGGGTGAGCTGCCCAGCCTCGTTGCCGGCAGCAACATTGCCGGCTTCGTCAAGGTTGCCCAGGCCATGCACGACCAAGGCGACTGGTGGGTCCAGTAAATCTTTCCGAGTAAAAAAAATGGTGGAGGATGTTTTGCTTCCTTGGACGATATACATGTTTCCGGAGTTTGTGCGTTGGAACGGTGCTAAAGGCATTTACACGGCTATATTTTTCACGATTCCCACGACACCCCAGCATTTAAGATTGGAGCTTTGGACAGGGCGTCATTTTTCTCTTTTTATGCAATGTATATATATGGCACAATAAAAAAGAAATTGCCAAGGCTACATACTGAAGTCGGATGCGAGTGATTTACAGCTAAACTAACAAAGGTAGGACACACCTCAGTTTACTATAAAAGACTACAAACACACTATGACCTAGTATGACGAAAGGAAAGGAAATTACCTGGGGTTTAAAGTGCGGCTGAAACTGCAAGGCTGAACGCGAGCTGCTAGTATGCTGCCAAGTGCCGACAGCTGGATGAAGCTGAAGATTAGCGTCGACGAGATCAACACGGAGTCGAGTCAACCCCGGGCTTGGCGCGTTTATTAAATTTCATGTTTATTCCCAGCTGTTTTCAATTTCCAAAATAGCATCTTCATACCACATTATTACCACACGCCTACCATGCGACGTCTTACTTGTGTACTTGCCGCTGCCGTTGCCCTCGCCGGACCCGCAGCCGGAAGCGATGCAACGGCCGACTCGAGTCTCTTCCGCGGCTCATCGGCCGAGCCGCCTCCGGACGTGTTCCTCGTCGAGAGGGACCTCGCGCAGCACCAACTTGCCGGCATCTCGCTGCTGCCTGTTGTTGTTGCGCTCGCGAGACGGCAGCAGCAGCAGTGTCCGTATCCCGTCATGTGCTCGGCGCGGTCCTGCTGTCCTTCTGGTTACAAATGCGTTTGTTGTTTCCTTTTTATAACCCCCTAGTAAAAAAATAAAATAAAATCGCTGACCAGTTGTGGGAAATAATAGTGCAACGCCGCGGCGCCGCCGCTCTGCTGCCCCGCAACGTCCGCCTGCCGCCTCGACGTCGGCAATTGCTGCCCGGACACGGCCGTGACGTGCGGCGGCCGGTTCTGCGCCCAGCCGGGCGCGGTCTGCTGCGGCACGAGCGTCTGTCCGCCCGGCACGGCGTGCAACACCAGCGGCGGGACCGTGTCGTGCTGCCGCCCCGGCGAGCTACGCTGTCTGGGAACCTGTATGTCTGGGGTCGGGGATAGCTTTCCAGGGATTCTTTTTTTCTTTAGATGTGGCTAACAATGGGGAACAACAGGCTGCCCGGCCGGATCGCAGTGCGCGCCCCAGACGGGATACTGTCGTCGCCTGACGCTTTCCGAGAAGAGCACGACGACGAAAACCACGACGACAACGACGACGACGCGCCAGTCCACGACAACGTCGACCCGGACCACCACCACCGTCATCAGCTCCCGCACCACATCCACCTCCACGTCCACGGCGTGCGCCGCCAACAGGCGCGACCTCCTCGTCGAGCCCCGCCAGAACACCCGGCGGCCCAACTGCGCGTACGAGTGCCACAACGGGCAGACGCTGCCCGTCGTCGAGGTGCCCAACATTCCGGGCCAGACGGACCAGCTGTTCTTCAGCATGTGCTCTGGCATCCTCGGCACCAGCGCCGGCCGTCGCGCCGCCGGCGGCGACGGCAGCAACTTTGACGTGCTCACGTACCGCGGCGCCGACGGCAAGGCGCTGCGCCGCAGCCAGGCGCGCTGCAAGGGCTACTGCGCTGAGCAAAAGGCCGTCTTTGGCGACCCGGCGAGCTTGCAGTGCGACGAGTATCCTCCAGGTGAGCAAGCCCCCCCTCCCCGTTTGACGAACCTCCCCCCCCCCGAGTTAGCTAACCAGGAGGCGGGGGAAAACAGCAATGGCGGGAGAGGGCGGCAAGGGCGCGTTTCGAGTGTGCATTCCAAATGCGCAAAACTCGGGCGCGCAGGGAAGGCTCTTTCGCCGCTTCGTGACCGACTGCGCGCCGGAAAAGGGGAAACCGTTTGTTGTGCGCATGAAGGGCGGCTGCAACGTGCGCAACGGTAAGCGCGCGTCGCCGCCGCCGCCGCCGCTGCCGCAACTTGTCAGCCGCGCAGATGCAGCAGCAACAACAACAACGTACAATGCGTCGAGCAACGTGCTCTACTCGTGGGACAACTTGACGTACATGTATGTGCCGCTGCCGGCGCTGCAAAACGGCCACTACCGCATCGACGTGCGCTTCCGCGGATCCGTCCGCGGCGTGCAGGTGACGGACAGCGACGGCGAGGACTACTACGCCACCACAGGAGCGGCTGTCGAGGACGGACACGTGGTCGAGTTTGACGTGGCCGGTGTCGATGCACAGGACGGCGAGCAGGAGCCGGATCCGCTGCCGGCGGGGCTCTTCCTGGACGTGGACGAGGCCGTCGACGTGAGTTATGAGGCGCAGGCGACGCTCAATGGCACGAAGACGGGAGAGCAGTCCTTGGCGGTGAGGGCGGCCGCGTTGTCCGCTGTCAAGTTGGTGCTGGTGTTGGTTGTGGCTGTCGCGGTCGTCTAAGTGAGGGCATTGCCAAACCGGTCAGCTACGCGAATTGGGGGGCATGACTGAAGGACAAGTTTCATCTTTTTATGAATTAAATATTTGGTGAATTCATTCATATATAGTTCCTTTTTGAAAAACCCCAGCAAGATTGATGAATAAGTCTTTGTGAATGATCGGCGTACTTAGAGCTTACCCCACATAACCGACATCCCTCGGCTACAAGACGGTTGTATGTAAACGTCTTCTCCATGGCCATCTCATTTCAACCTCCTTCTTATAATTTCAATTTGAGGTGATCGCTATCCCAAGACCAAGCCGCCACTTAATTCCCATCCAAATAAACACATATACACAATGGTCGGCGCACCCCCCCTCACCGGCATCAAGGTGCTCGAGTTTGCCGGCCTCGCTCCCGGTTCGTCACTCTCAACCCAGAGCCACCGCCCTGCAACCTCACCAGCTAACCTTTGGCAGGTCCCTTTGCGGGCATGATGCTCGCCGACGCGGGCGCCACGGTGCTGCGCGTGAACCGCCACAACGACGCCCCGCAGGACATGCTCGCGCGGCACAAGGCGTCCATTGCCGTGGACCTCAAGTCGGCGGGCGGCATCGCGCTGCTCAAGACGCTCCTCGCGTCGGGCGGCGTCGACGTGCTCATCGACCCGTTCCGGCCGGGCGTGCTCGAGCGCCTCGGTCTCGGGCCGGAGCCGCTCCTGCAGCTCAACCCGCGGCTCGTGTACGCGCGCATCACGGGCTACCGGCGGGACGGGCGGTACGCGCACATGGCGGGCCACGACATCAACTACATTGGCGTGTCGGGCGCGCTGTCGCTGCTCGGCGCCGCCGGCCAGCGGCCGCAGCCGCCCGTCAACATCCTCGGCGACTTTGCCGGCGGCGGCGCCACGCTCTTCCAGGGCATCCTGCTCGCGCTGCTCGCCCGCGCGACCACCGGCCGCGGCCAGGTCGTCGAGGCCAACATGGTCGACGGCAGCTCGTACCTGGCCACGTTCCCGCGCATGGCGCGCGCCACGCCGCTCGCCGACAAGCCGCGCGGCCAAAACACCCTCGACGGCGGCTGCCCCTGGTACGGGTGCTACGAGACCGCCGATGCGCTGTGGGTCACGGTCGGCGCGCTCGAGCCGCAGTTCTTTGCGCAGCTCGTCGCCGGCCTCGGGCTGGCCGGCCGCGGGTGGGAGGACGAGCGCGGCGACGAGGAGCGCTGGCCGGAGCTGGCCGCGCTGTTTACCGACATCTTCAAGACCAAGACGCGTGCCGAGTGGGAGGCCGTGTTTGACGGCACGGATGCCTGCGTCGCGCCCGTGCTCGACTACGATGAGCTGCGGACGGATCCCGGCCGCGAGGGCGACCAGCGGCCCGCCGTGACACTGAGGGACACGCCGTGGTATGCTGTGCATGACGAGCCCGGCACGCTCGCCGACGCGGACCGCGGCCAGGGCAAGGGTGTGGAGGGGGCCGGGTACACGCCGACGCTGCTCGACGTCGGCGAGGGCGGCGACGAGGTCCTCGGCGCGTGGCTCGGATGGAAGCGCGGGACGCACTACGAGGATAAAGATGGGCGAGGCATCACGCTGGTAAATGACAAGGCCAAGATCTAGAGGGCGTTGCGCCATGTCTCGGCTCGTTTTCATGCATCATCATGTGACATGGCAAATACACCGCTGGAGGAACATGAAACGTGGCGGTCAAGCCAGTGCAGACATATTGTATTCTCATCCGTCAAAGCCAATCTGCCATGTACACAAGTCCTATATCTATCTATACAGGCCCACGCGGAATCAGACTAAATAGTAAAAAACAAGTCATTTCATATCTACTCTAAACCTCCGGGCCAACAAGTAAGTCATGGTATCGAAAAGGAAATTTAAAAATTACTTTCTTTTGTATCTCCTTCATCCACCGAAAGCGTTGCGCTTCCGTCTGGCGGACAAAGACGCGAGTCTGGCGCCCATTTCTTACTGTACCTGGCTGACAATCTCGCTGGCCCGCGACAGCGACTCCACCATTTGCTGGCACTCCTTTCGTCGGCGAATGGTGAAATCGCTTTCCTTGAGCAGCTCTTCCAACGCATCGGTGCGATACATGTTCTCTAGGAGCTCCTTTTGCATCTCATCCTTGGTGAATCTAGCCCGGTTAGTGAACGTGGCATGCGGCTTTGAGGAGTGATACTTACTGGACAAGGGTAAGCATGATGGCCTTGGGCACCATGTCAATCATTGTACGCTTGACAATGTTGTAGTATGAAGAGATGAGCAGTTCTATCAAAGTTAGAAAGTGCCCGGTGGAGTATTGTGGCATACGTACTGATGACCTCGACTTCAATGTTTTCACGCTCAGACAATGTGCCGGAGGCCTTGAGCGTCGGTGGTGGCGCCTCCATGGCAGCAGCCTTCTTCTTGTTCTTGGCGGCAAAGAAACTGCCAAAGAACCCACCGTTCTCAGCGTCGGGGATAGGAGGGCTGGTTGTGCGGGCGGGAGCGGCGGCCGCAGGTAGAGGCTTGCCGGTCTTCGGGTCCACCTGCACCGGCTTGGCCGGGTTATGACGTTCGTTGACAACAGCCATGGCCTGTGAAGTGTTAGTCTAATTTACCATGGGTACGCTCCTCGTGTTACCTACGCGGTGACCGTTCAAGAAGTCGGGGTGGCCGGTGTTGATGTAGCACGCTTCCATGTTGACGAGGTCGCGAACGAGCTTGTTGGTAGGCTCCATAGCCTTCTTAAAAAAGGCAATGACGACGCCGTGCATCTTTTCCTTGAGAGAAGGATAGCGGCGGTACAGGGTCTTGCCGAGCAGCTGAGAGAGAATGCGGACAAGCTCATCGTAGACAAGCGAGATGCACTTCAAGCTAGGGTCCTCCAGACGCTTGATTTGCTGCTTTACGATGAGCTCAAAGGCAGTAGTGCCAACAAACAAAGCGGGAGAAGAGCCAGACGAGTTGTAGAGAATGGTTCGGATATCAACGTCTTTGACAACGTCAAAGGGGTCAATAGCCTTGACACCGTTGGAGTAGAGCTCATGAAAGACGAAGCTGATACGGGCGCCACCTGACAACTCAGTGCTGGAGAGCTCATTATTGTTACCATCGAGGACGGTTCGCCACTCGTTGGTGAATTCAGTAATGATGTTGAGGATAATATTGGCACTGTTGCCCAGCATAGACGGGCCTAGGCTGTCGAGTTCGGCCGTATATTTTTGCAAGGAGCTGGCAATTCTGGCCTTGATGTCGGGCAGTGTCTGCTTGATGTGCATCATGAGGATCAGATTAAGCTTGCGGGCAAGGTAGGGAGTACCACAGTAGGAGCTCTTGTTGCGATAAGCCTTGTGATTGTCGAAGAAGTTCTTCTCAGCCTCGAGTGCGGCGTTGATGGCCTTCTTGTTGTCGATGTCGCGCTGTCCACGGTTGACGACGGGGACGTATCCGAGACGCAGAGGGATAACGCGGTTGGAGAGAATGTCAATGACATCGGTACCATCGTCCATGAGATCGACCTTTGTGAGGACACCAATGGTACGCTGGCCTTCGGGGTCGACTTCGCGGGCGAGCTTGAGACCATCCGAGTTGGCCAAGTCCATGTTGGCAGGGGTGACGGCGAGAACAATGGCATTGGACTTGCCAATGTACTTGAGCACCATTTCGCGAATCTGTCTCTCGATATCTCTAGGCTGGTCACCGACGGGGACCTTGGTGAGACCGGGTAAATCGACGAGGGTCAGGGTCAGAACATTGGGGGAGTAAATGCGGAGGTTGATGGGGACAGGAGAGATGCCACCATTCTTGCCGACCTTGGCCTCGGTTTCGTTGGCAATCTCCTCGCGAATCTTGGAAAAGTCATAGAACTTTTGGCCGGGGACGTGGAGGAACTCGCCCCATTCATCTGCATTAGCAGCCTTATCGTTGCCGCCCTCAAATTCACCGTCCTTGACGCCGTTAGTCTGGGCGGGTCGGTTGATGAGCTGGAGCACGAGTGGTCGACGGGTAACGATACCGGAACCACGGGGAAGGCTACAGGAGATTGTCAGCAACACAACAAGTTGACGGCGCGGTAGGCACCGAGGCAGACTTACAAGTCACGGCCGACAATGTTTTCCAGTACGGAGGACTTTCCGCTAGACTGACTACCGACAACAGCAATTTGAGGAAGATCGATGGGGTTGTTGACGCCGACCGTGGCAAATACATCTTGCAGCTTGTTGACGAGACTAAAAGGTCATCGTCATGTTAGCGAGCTGTCCACCAGGGGCCCAGGGAGGCATCGCAAGACGAGGACGCACGTAATGAGGGCGGGGTCGGAAATACCGCCCGGTGAAGAGAGATTGCCGCTCATGATGGGCGAGATTTCGGGGGGTGTGTATTAGCGGACCAGCTGTCGTCTGGAGGCGGGCTCGTAGGCGCGAGTATGAAGCTGGCGATGGGGGGACCCGGAGCGGTGTCGTTTGTTTGGAAGGGGGAGGTGGGCTGGGCTGCCGGCGGCTGGGATTAGGTCGGTAGACGTAGGCACGTTGCGGCGGTGCGTAGGAGACGAGAGTACGGATGCAGCGACGAGGTAGATTGGCGCTGGCGGAGAAGAGGTTGTGCAGAAGTCGAGCTGTCGACAAAGAAGAAGAGTGAGGGAGGGTTTGCGGCAAGAAATGGTGACGCTGCGCAACACGACAGCAACTTGTCCCGTCCCACCAAAAAGACCAAAAAGAGGACGGAGGCGAGCCTAACCACGTCTCAGCGGGTTGTGTGGCTGAGCTCTGCTGCCGAGGGCTAACATAGCACACCTAAAACTCCTCGCCCGGCGCATGTTATCACTGAGCGTTGGGAGCCGCTAAGCCACCGTGGCTGGACCAGGGCAACCATATTTAGCGCTGGCATCGGGCATGAAGTGGATGTAGCATATACATTGGCTACATCAAAATTGTGCGGCAAAGCTTCCCCAATCTGGTACCCAGTACCTAATGCTGCCAGATCACATTAATCAGTAACAAGGCACAAGACCAAACATCCAAGGGAGAGAATATCGAATTGATACGAGCTACCTTACACCCCGAGCTACCGTAGCATCCGCCACAGGCCCACGTCATCTGGTGATGCTAGTCACTCATCTGGTCCAGGCAACCAGTTTATTTCTTTCCTCCAGGCAGCAAGCCGAGAATTGAGGTGCAATGAGTGCCAAGCAGCTCTCGCACTTTCCAATGACGCAGCCTTCCGCACTCGACTGGTAGCTCTAGCCTCGCGTTGCGACCTGTATTGACAACTAAAGACTGACGAGTGACAACTGGTCTCAATATAAGCTCTTTCTTCTAAACCAACCATTCTAATAATCGAGGGGTGCAAGATTAATCTTGTTCCTAAGCCATGCATTGAATCAGCTCGTATTGCGAACTTTAGTACCAGCGCTATCTTCAACGTCTTGCCAAGCACACGCAAGATATCTTCTAGAAAACATATGTTATGACAATTAAAATCCAAGATGTATTGTTTACTTCACATGTGATATATGAACACAGCGGTGTTATTCTAGCTCTGACTTATAGCCCAATTCACTACTTATATGCGCTTCTCCGCCGGCAAGAATTTCTGGCTGCAACTAACTAGCCAGCTAACTGAATCTTACAAGTTGTCGTTTTTCTCTTAAATAAATTATTGCGGGCCCTTTCGGTAATTCTTTACTGAGTCTAGAGGATAAGGTTGCGGCTTAACGGCTGGCTCGTGGTGCCTTACTAGACGCATGTCCTTCTTGTAGGTGCAAATAAAGTATTTCATGGCAGTCTACGGTTGCTCTATGGTTGCTGGTTAGGCTTTTGGTCAGTTACTGGAGGGCTCGGCAATCAGATCGAGGGTTGTCTAGAGTTATATAGGTACCTTTGCAGCAGATCCTAGTCAAGTGAGTATTATCGGGATATTTTGGAGTTGTGTAAGATTCACAATGTTGGCTCTTGTCCGAGATGTACCGTGCAAAGCAGCCCAGGCAATACGCACGGTACGGAGGATGATTTTGTATATCAGAGTGCTTACATAACATATGTACAATAACATGGCATGCGGTGCACACCCATAACATACTTAGCATGACAGTCAAACTCACGCGCAGCTGAGGGCAACGCCCAGTGACCAGCCATACGCTTGTTGGAGATATAGCTGCTCAGGAATGAAGTATCAACGTACTGGGCCTACCTTGCAATGCGTACTGCCTTGGTAACGGTGTGAATCGACTGCCATCTGATGATGAATCACGCTATTCACTGTACTCACTGTATTCACTGTTGGAAAAAACAACAAGGACAAGAAGCGGCCGCCCTGGGCACGGACGTGAGCGCTGGCGAGTCACCTGAGGGATGCAGTGTCCACTGAAAACAAGCGTGTAGCGGCTCAAGACCACTGGAAGGTTACAGCAAGGGACGGTCTCTAAATATGCCTTGACAGTTTTTTTGGCATTTCTTTATAGCAGAGTGTACTGGAAGGATTTCAAAAGAAGGTAGGTAAGGTAGATGTGTCAAGAACCCATTTATCGTCAAAGGCCGTTCTTCAGTTCCTTCGTGGTGTAGCGAAGTCCATGCCCAACTAGGTTAGGCTGGACTGGTCGAGCGCTGTACCGCTGGCCAATAGGCCCCTATGATCCCTCAACAGCGCTGAAAGCTACCCAAAGCTGACAAGTGCAAGGCCTCCACTTGTCCAGTAATCAGTACTAGGTACTTCGATGTGCCTTGAATATAGCGAGAGTTTGGAGTACCTTGCATGGTCACTAAGCAGCCTAATAATAATAAGGCATCTTCTATCTCTGCTCTGGCCTCCAACATCGTATTACCCCAACGTCAGCCATCCTCCCTTCCCTCTCACGCATTCATCACCCTTGCCTGGGCCTCCGTATCACATCCGGCCTGCCAGCTCTCTCTCTCGTGCCACCTCGAGCCGCCCATCCCGCCAAAGACCTCGATTGCCTTGCTTGCACACCGCACACCATCAGTCACATCATACATGTGCCTATCCACTCGCTACCCGCACTTGGGGTACAATTAGGCCATCAACAACCGCGCCTGTCTCGACAACACACGCCACACGCCCGCCATCCGTGCAACTCTTTGCTTCCACCAAGACGTCCTCGAGCCATAGGCCCCCAGTCGGCCGGCTCCTGAAGAAATTCCGCCTCTTCACCCTGCGGCCACCCGCCGCGGCGAGGTCGATCTGGATCGACTCTCAACTTCCAGCAACCGCCCCGCTGACACTTCTGACGCTCCCACGACCACGACGACACCTGCACACCAGCAGCCACCCACTCCCGCTTCAACCACCTCGCCCGCCGCTCCTCCGACCCAGCCGTTCTCTGCCACGGTCGCTCCGTCCTCCCCCGCCCGACCTGGTCCTGGAGACGTCTCCGGTGCGAATATAGAATCTTCCTCGGACTTGTCCACTGCCTCGCCACCGCCGCCCCAACCCGCCCAGATCCTCGGACGGCGCCGACGCTCCTCCTCCCACTACCACCCTCAAGAAGCGCCTCCCGCCTCGGCTGCTGCAGCTTCGGGTGCGGACACCCAGGCAGAGCCAGAACCCAAACGAAGAAGACGCGCCCCGCTAGACATGGTTGGCACCGACGACAACGGCGCGCCCTCTAACGGAGTTGTGCCTCAACCTGGAGCTAATGGCACATCGCCGTCGTCGCCGTTACGCACGTCAAACGGCGGCACAGCCAATGGAGATGCCAAATCGTTAATAGCGACAAATGGCTCATCTGAAAAGGGAAAGCGAGCGGGAGCAGGTTCCAATCCGGATACCTACTTTGGGCACAACAGAGAAGAGGTTACCCGTATCCTCATCCAGGCCTTGACTGACATGGGCTACCAAGATGCTGCCCAAAATGTCAGCCATGAGAGTGGTTTCAACTTAGAGAGCCCGACTGTCGCTGCTTTTCGATCATCGGTGCTGCGCGGCGCCTGGGGCGAGACAGAAAAGTTGCTCAACGGCGCTACTACGACCGACGAGAAGGGTGAGGCAGGCAACGGTCTTGTTCTCGCAGCTGGGTCGAATCGGAGTACCATGCGGTTCTGGGTCCGTCAACAAAAGTATCTCGAGCTGTTGGAGTTGCGAGACACCACTCGCGCCCTCACGGCCCTGCGCAACGATTTGACGCCACTCTCTCAGGATACAGAAAAGCTACGCTTATTATCAAGTCTTCTTATGTGTCGCTCAACAGAGGACCTCATGTCCAAAGCAAATTGGGACGGCGCAAAAGGTCGCTCCCGTCATAGATTGTTATCAGAACTATCCAGTACGTATCCCTCTCTCTACAGCGTCTCTCCACCAAGGCTGCCGGCACTAACTCGTCATAGAATGTATATCACCTTCTGTCATGCTCCCCGAAAACCGCCTCGCCGTTCTATTAGACCATGTAAAGAGAGGCCAGATCGATACCTGCCTATATCACACGGCCGCTTCCTCGCCATCCTTGTACTCCGACCACTCATGCGATCGCCGCAACTTTCCTACCGAGATCGCTCTCGAACTGTCCGGTCTCAATGGTGAAATCTGGCAGCTCCAATTCTCACATGATGGCTCAAGACTAGCTGCCTGTGGCAGTGGCAAAACCGTCGCAATTTGGGAGACGACCAACTACCGGGTGGTTGGTCTTCTTGGGGACCACGGAGGCGGGGTCGGCAACCTTTCGTGGAGTCCCGATGACAAGATGATTGTCACCTGCTCACAAGACAATTATGCTCGTCTCTGGGACGTCGAAGTATGCACCACATCTCTATTCACCTAGAGTACCGCCGCTAACAAAATCCCAGAGCAAGACAATAATAAAGAAGCTACCGAGCTTCAACCACCCCGTCAGCGGGTGCCTATGGGCTGCCGACAACAAGTCTTTTGTGCTAGGTGGGCTTTCCTCCAATGGACTGTGTACTTTCTTTGTCGACGGCGACGAGATCCTGGAGTGGGATGCAGACCACCGTGTGCAGGACCTGGCCCTTTCGCCCGACGGGCGCTGGCTCGTGGCGCTCGACGATCAGCAGACGTACCATGTCTACGACGCCCGGACGCGTGCGCCGGTCTACAGCCACGAGCTCCGGACGCGACCTACATCGGTCAGCATCAGCGCCGACTCACGGCACATGCTTCTCAACAAGCGGGACGGCGAGGCGCAGCTCATTGACATCGAGACCAAGAGCCCCAAACAAAAGTTCCTCGGCCACACAGGCGGCGAGTTCCTCATTCGCAGCGCCCTCGGTGGCGCTAACGAAGCCTTTGTCGTCAGCGGTAGCGAGGATGGTAACATCCTCATCTGGCACAAGAGCACCGGCGCCGCCATCGAGCGGCTCCCCGGCCACAATCCCCGCTGCAACGCTGTCGCGTGGAATCCGACGGACCCCTGCATGCTGGCGTCTGGAGGCGACGACTGCTTCGTCAAGATGTAAGCTTCTTTTATATTTATCCCCCTCCCCCACGCTCGTATGCATACAACCACCAAACTTCACTATACTGACTTGAGATCTACAGTTGGAGTAACAAGACTCGCGCTGCCGAGCTACGTGATGCATATGCCCTTTCGGCGTGGGAAACCCCCAACCCCGACGAAGATCTGTAGTAGAAGGGTGATTGAGCCGGGGAACCATTCGATTAGCATTGCCACTTGCTTGACTGCATCATTGTCTGCCATGTTTATTTCCCTACTTCCTTCTCAGCGGGTGTCCTCTTGTCCTTTGGATCTTGTTTTTGTTCTCTAGTCAATCTTGTCATATGGGAGAAGGGGGGAAGGAATGGGCCGAGTGGGGACTGGGCGAGTTTGGGTTGTATTTTTTCAGTTAATCTTTTTGGGTTTCTCAAGTGATTTGGGGGTTGGTTTATTCCCGGGGCTTCTTGCCTGATGCCCGCCCTTGTGGGCGGCAAAGCGCATACGTTATTATATTCTCTTCTTCGTCTAGAAGGGAACGCGACAAATTCGAGGTTAAGTTGAATCACTTGCGTGCATCATCCTTTTCCCCTATGGTCCTCATTGGGTCCCATTGGCCTCTCACCTCACCTTATTTTCTTCTTTGGATAACTAGAAGATTAATTTACCACTTGTCGCAATCTGTCTTACTATTACGTCGTCTTGTCGCATCATCCTAGCGGAAAAAATTGTTTATGGAATAGCTACCCATCTACGATTTTGCCGTGCAAGTGATGTCTCCATCGTAGGTCAATTACCACACCTGGTCGTCAACAAGACACAAAAGGCCTTTTTCTTTTGCAACGTCACAGTCTCACGTGCAAACATTCAAAAGAGACGCTGTTACCTTACTGTTAGGTTAAAAAAAGACAAGGCGGGCTGTTTCGTCAGATCCCGGCTTCTCGTCGAGGTGCCCCCGGGGACCCTTCTCTTTTCGGCCTCGGTGTGCGCCGATGGCCTGCCGTTATTCTTCCGTTGTCAGTCCCGGAAGCACCCCCGGCCCATCGCTACCAAGAAAAAACACGGATAATAGCTAACAAAAAAAAACAGGGAGCGGCCAGGCACGAGACCAAACCAGACCCCTGAGGCAGAGCGGACGTCTTGCCCACGTTGGGCCAAGTTCGGGATGACTGGGGGCATGCGACACTTTGCCAGTTCCGACCAGGACTTCGCGGGCGACCCCTGTACAATAACCTCGACTAGAATTCTCCATGTAACTAGGTGAGGGGGGGGGGGACGGGATTCTCACGTTGATAGGTTACACAGGGCCCTGCGAAAGCTTTGTGCTCAGTCGGCAGGCAAGGGATGAGAACGTGGTCTGGGGTTTTTCAGACACTAGTTACGAATTGTCCCCACGATCCGAGGATACAGCCGGATCGAGCAAATCGTAAAACGGAAAAGGAGGGGAAGAAAAAGAAGGGACAGGTGAAGGTGAAAGGTGACACAGGAGTTGCGGTGTAACATGCTGCATAGAGACAGGTGGCCGAGACAACTCGGTCAAGGACGAATTACAATGCGAGAAAGAACAACAACCGAGCGCCCCCAGCAATTCGAATGTGGGCTTCGTGAACAATGTATGCCCTGTCCGCTTCAAACCCGGCGCCGGTGTCACTTGGGCTTTGGAAGTTGCACATTGTTTTGGCCGTCTTCTGCATCTGTGTAAGACTCTGACCGAACGACGGAGCAAGTTGGGCAAGCAAACAATGCAAGAGTCTCGTGCACGGGGATCGATACGCTGCTGTAAGCCGTGTGATGGCGTTGAGCAATGCGTCGCCTCTGACATCACCGCGAGCTCCGGGGCTGCCCGCGTTTGTCGGGGTCCGCGATCTGGATCTGTAGATTCCGTCTGTTTTTGCGCGACACCGGCATGTCCCAAGCGGCTGAGCAACCTTGGCCGCCCCTGACTGACCAGTGGGCGAAACTTTACACGGCATTGACTGTTTTGACAGACATGTGACGGCTCTTGTACCACAAGATCTCCTCAGCCACAAAAATTAAATGAAAAAAATTCAGTAAGAACTTTCAAAGGAGTTGCAGCATAAACACATCGTCGCAGCCTAACCTAGCTAGGATCAGTAGACTGGCGGAAGCTAGCGATCCAAAATCACTATAAGGATCTAAACAATCATATTAACTTATCGATTAGGATGGGTCTTTGGCTGAAATCAATAAGTCGTTCCAAGGTAGTTACCCAAAGAGACTGTGCTTTTGTCTAGCATCTCATCAAGCTTGTAGTTACACAACAGTTGTGCCCTGCAAGCTGCCAGTGTGCGTTGCGTACAAATTACGGAGGGGAGCGGCGGTCTAACAAAAACAAACAGGAGCCATTGTGAGGAGGCGGAGCCGGATTCAGCCATCGTCCCACGAATCTCATGCATTGTGACAGGAGCAGACCAGGGGTCCTGTTTACTGGCCGGCCGGTTTCCCCTCCCCTGACATAGCTGGAGGTTGCAGGCGCTCGCTAGCCTGGCTTCTAGAACATGAAATGCCGGCAGCGGCTCATTCGATAGCGCAAATGTCAGCGAGAGACAAGTCTTATCCGGGTAGTGACAGAAAAAACTCAATAATGAGCTCTGGAGCGGCAACGTTGGAAGAAGTATACATGCTGCTGCGTCTGTCACGGATGCATGGCGCGCGTAGTGACAACGCGGTCTTCTGGCCGTGGTCGTCTGGTTTGAGGACGGAGATGCTGTATCAGGTCACGAGAAGGGGTCAATAACTAGCGGTAGCGAATGGTTGGTGTCGATACATAGTTGGGTTATTGACAAGCTCTCCAACTTTGTAACCCCTGACGGACCGACAGTTGGGCTGGACAAGACAGGCTCTTGTGTGTTGTGGTGTAACTGTGTGCTTGAAGGGGGTGGGCGGCTGTAGTTAGTGGACGCCACTTACAGCAAGTGTCGTGCTGGGCCATGTTTTCTTTTTCTCGTCTTCTCGTGGAGTGCTTACTTTTTAATGGTCTTGCAGAGAGATAGTAGTTGGGTGGCACAGAATATGGCGTGTTCAACATGAAATTGCCTCGTCGGTAGTTCCGCCGAATGTTGGAGGAAAATACTCAAATCTTCCCAAAAGTGTTTATACATGCAGTGGCTATTTCATTGTTGGTTGGCAAGGCAAGGCAAGTAAGCGTCCTCCATGGGTAAGGCGACAATGGTATACTGCTGGTTCGGGACCCAATTACCAATAGTTACAAATGCCTGTCGAAACGAGGCATCGTCATGAGAAGGATGGCCCGGGAGGGCGTAGTTGGGACAGGGGGTCTGCTCGGGGACACATAGGCTTGCGGACAAGATGAAGAAGGGTCGTGCCGTGGCTGTCGAAAGGGCGCATCAGGCCTCGGAGCGTGACATGTTTGGATGGGAGACCATAAGGATAATAGAGTTGGATCATCAGCTGGCGTCGTTGTGGCGTTTGATATTCGGCAGCCGTTTGTCAAGTTATCAACGCGGGCCTGGTTTCTCCGACCTTGTATGACGGAGGTTGTTTGGTGGCGGCACTTTTGGAGTTGTTACCCCGCCGGGCCATATCGACAAGGAGATGGTATTGGTATGGGTTCAACCTGCGCAGATGATAGGCCAGAGAGGCGAGAGGGATGAGTTGGCGTGAACAGAGGGCTGCGGATTGCCAGCAGGCCTGAGATTGCACATAATAATAATAAACGTGCATAGAGAAGGGGCTCGGAAGGTTGTATTCGGGCTCGGCTATCCGTCCGAAGAGAGAGAAGAGAGGGGGCTTCTGCAGGTGAGTTGTAACTTGGCTGTGAGCTGTACATATTCTGGGTTCCTGGAGGCCGGCGACGCCCCTGGCGGTGGTGCCTGACTCTCCACTGTCGTTGGATGGTCTGGGTTAGAACTTGGAGGGCACGGGCTAACTAGTTAGGCCATTTCAACCATCCAACGATCGTCGGTCGAGGCGGACCTGAGGTCAATGCGAGGGCTGAAACGGTGCTGCTGGGGCGAGGCCAACACGCAGGACGAGTTTGGTGTGGGAGGGGACGGCGGAGCAGGCGGCTCAAGAGATGCTATTGGTTACGATGGCGAAACACTGGAGAAATACTGAAGTGGATGAGAGAACATGGGGCAGTGTCTCTGTAACTTGCTATTAATTACTGGTACATAGAAGCAATAGCCGGGAATATGAGAAGAAAGCGGGCTGGGGAAGTTGGAGCCTAGAAGGTGGTTTGGTGGGCACTGGCACTGGCTGGGAGCCTGGGATAAAATAAGAACCAGGCATCCATGTCTCGGGCCCGAGAACGAGGTCATCAGTCAAAGTCAATAGTTATGATTCCATGACTCCATGATTCCATGATGAGGCAGTTTGGCAAGGCCTGCCATCGAGTGTCTGTGAGGTCGCTGAGGAATCAATGATGCGTAGGTGCAAGGGCAATAGTTCATTGGCACCTACCTATTATGTATGTACCTTAGTAGGTACCTCGACGGCTACAGCCGTTTGTGCTGGTGCCTCAAGTGCCTCAAGTACCCAGGTACAGCTTCAAGGCTGTTGGCGGTGATGGGACTGATATGCCGCTTAGGCCACTGCCGCCACAGTTTTGTAGATCGGTCCGGCCTACGCATTATTACCGAGTATGTACGTACTTACATGGTGACGGATGGACAGCTACGTGCCGAATATGTATGTACGAATTACGGAGGAGATTGATAGGGGATTTAAAAGGTGGGCGCAGCAGAATTGCTAATTTCAAGACAATACGGAGTATTGACTCTGGCATAAATACTTATTAACAGGTTATATCTGATTATATTATTAATAACTGCCTACCTATACTTTACCCATGCAACCGTTATATCATATCCTCACAGCATGCCTACCTTTAGCCTCACGGGGGCGCAGGATATTCGACGTTGGTCTTTATTCATTACACAAGTTACTCTGTTAGTACCTACCTTAGCATGTACCTACAGGTAGCTGGTTATGGCACTGTAACGGTCGAGCTTCGAGGGACATTCCATCGGTACGGCCCATCTGCACCCACAAGCGGCTCCACGTCCCGTTAACGTACACCCACACCTTCTCTTCTGAGTTGCTAATGGCGCGAGTTGGGCCTCGTTTGGCTTCTTGTATGACCTGTAATCTAATTGTAGGTACGTATATACCTACACTAAGTAGATACCTAGGAGGTACCGTACTTTCAATCTGACTGGGCACTGTGCGAGTTGGGGACCAGTCAGGGAGCACGCGCATCTCTGGGCACGTTACCAAACTCCAGCTGGCCAAAATGATCAAGGGAACGTGCGATATAGTAATCTCAACTTCGCTTCGGCTCGCTTCATCATCCTCATTATTATCATTGTTCACCATATGACCATTCCTGCACCCCACGCGCGGCGCGAGATGAGCTGTCCGGGCGCGCCCAAGCACCCAAGTCCTGGACGGCTCCAGCGAGATGCGCACCTATATCAGCCTTGAAATCCACTGATACATTAGTACCTTAGTACGCCAGGTTGTACCTAAGGTAAGGTACCTCAGTACTTCTAAGTGCTAAAAACTTGGGTGCTGGGACACCTGGCTCGGCGATGTTACGGGCCCGTGTTTGTGTCTTGCGAGGTACTGAATACCTGAGACGATCATGAAATATGGGTAGAGAGCGAGGTAAAACGGTACCTTTTTAGTCTCTACCCACCAGTTCCAGTACCGGCGTCCTTCCACCACCCCTAGGAACGTTTATTAGGTTAGCACGTATCAAGGTACAAGGTACCCAGGTACCTTACGACTGCATCTCCCCAATTGCCCTCTTTCGTCCAATTCCATCTCAAGCAACCACTTCTTAGTTGCATCCCTTTCCTGGGCTTTTTATTCTGCTGCACACACCACCCCCATCGCATTCTTTTATTGAGTTGCAATAGCTCCCGCAGTCCTCAATCTATCTTGCGCATCTTCGACTGGACCTCGACTGCTTCTACCGAACCCTTGTCTAGACCGCTTACGTCCAATTCCGTTGCTGTTGCCGCAACTTGCTTCGACACCTCTGCAAACGACGCACACAACCAGTTCCCGATTGCCAGCCTCCGCCGATTGTCCGGACGAATAACAAGGAGCGTCTGTCACTCCACTCGATACCAGCTCTGTAAATCCAGCTGTGGACTGCGCCTCTCTCGACTCCCCGCTTCCTCCAGCATGATCTCTTAGCACTCGCTCCCCACGCCGCGCCAACGACTTCCCTGTGGTCTGGCCCGGCCCTGCGCCAGACAACACCATGGACACCCTTCGCGGCTTCCTGCTTGTACCGCCGGATCGCAGCCAGATTCTCGGGAGAGCAAGCTGGAAAGTGCGTCCTCCCTTCCTTCCGCTTCCCGTCCATTGCATATTGACATCTCCCACCTCTTGATAGGCACGATACGTCCTCGTCGGTCGAAAAACACCATCCCACCGCGATAATGGTAACAGCTGTAACATTGGCAATGCTACGCTTCCCAAAACTTTGCCCAGGCCCGTCAGTGACGAATACTTTGTCTGCGTATATAAAAACAAGGTATGTCGTCTCGCCTTGACCCCTCGCTCCGCCCTTTGCTTAACCCTTCTGGTAGGACGACACCGAGCCTATTCAACAATGGAGCGTATCCTTGATAACGGATTGCCAAGTTCAAAATGTATCTCACCGAAAGCAAACTGTGGCTCAGCCGACCCTCGTCATAACTCTGTCCGACAAGGAGCGTAAACGTCGCTCTAGCCGAGCCGCAGGCCTCATGACCTCCGGCAAAGACGCGAGTGTAACCACCCTTTGGTTCCGCGCCGCTCCCGAAGATAAACAAATCAGTCTGGACGATTGGGCTCGCTTCATTTTATCCAAGAAGTCTATGTCTAATTCAGAGAGCCCTGTTTCGCCCGTCTTCAACAGCCCTTTCATCACACGCAGCCGTGAGGTGCCAGAGCACTTTCCAAGACCTGGTAGCAGTGGCACCCGTTTGCAGCACAAGAGCTCTACCGCAACATACTCTACGGGTCCCAGAGAACGGCCTGTGACATTCAGTTCTCAGTCGCCGAGTTTACGTTCCAAACGCAGCGATCTCTCTTCCCCATCTACCACCAACAACAATTATCCCATCCCTGGTCAATTATATACGACTGTGCTGCCGACCGACATTGGCCCTTCCGCCGAGTTGAATGGCGATTCCAGAGACGGATGGACCTCCAGCTCTGTCTACGGTCGCTCTACCGTCAACTCACCGGCACACATGCGCGACAGCATGAGCAGCCATGGCTTCTATGGTGAGATACCCGAGGTGAATGCGCCTCCGGCCCCAGGCGAGACCATTCTTGATCGAGCTTTCAAACTGGGTCATGTCCCATTTGCAATCCCCGACGTGCCCGGGCAGGAGAAACTGAGCTCCATTGCCAGATTCGATCTATTAATGCGGGACGCGGAGCAACGACGGTTACAGAAGGAGACTGCCGGCAAGAGAACCCGCCAAACTCTTGAGAGCAGATTTGAGGATGAGGACTCCTCGGAGGAGACACAGTCCGATCGCTCTCATGGAGCGGATACTGGAGACGACGCACAAGGACGGCAAGGCAAAGCGAATCTAATTTCACCATCAGCCCAAAGGGCCCTGGATTTCATTGCTGACCGAAACGGCCGACGCCAGGGCCAACCTAGGCACAGACCTTCAGCTTCTCGTAACCACCTCAGCTTCCATGCCGATGCGGCCCCAGCTGCCATTGTCACTGCTCCGCCAGTGCGTCCTCACACCGCTCATGCCAAGAGTCGACCCGGCGCACAACGTACGCAAAGCACACCTCACCTCATTCCTTCAGCCGTCACCCATGATATTCCCAATGTGCCCACCAGGATCCAAGAGGAGTCCCGCAAGCCAGCCGCTGATAAGCGTATCTCTGGCTCGAGCTCAAAGAGGCTCAGTCTCAATGACATAACCAAGCGATTCTCGAGCACGAGCAGCTTGTTGCTCGTGCAGACCAACGCCAGCGGCGCCAGTAGCCGGCGAAGCAGTGAAGTCGATGCCAGTTCCTCTACCCCGCGAACCAACCTCTCCATTCGCGGGACCAGCCAGGTTGCCAGAAACAGAGAAGATCAGAAATGCGGCTGGCGAGGTAGCGTAAACGTTGTCTCGCCCGAGGGTGGTTTTCTGTAAACCACCCAAACCATTGACCTTGATCCCGGACATCTTGCGCCAAACGCATGACCACTCGTTTTTTGTCTAAACCCTTGCTTGGATACGAAACTTGTACCAACAGCAAAAATGATACCATTCCCCCCCAACTGAAGTGTTGCTCCTGGCCGGCAAATTGCGTTGTGCGTGATTACTCGTCCCTTTTTTTGTTTTTGTTCTCTTCTTCGGTCACGACACTCATGACGCCAAGAACATCTTGCTTGTTTTCCTCCCTCCTTCTTTTTTCATGAAAAATTATGTTGCGTTGTTGCGGTTTCCAGTTTCTTCACGTCCATGGACCTTTGCGCTATGGCTCAATCGGATATTTTCATTTAAGGTGATGATTTTATTTTATTTTCGCATCTTCACCCTGGCATCCCTGATGGCTTTTATTTTCTTCTGTACATACTATGTTACTGTTTAAACCATATACCTGGGATAGGACACCAATGTATCGTACATAATTGGCATACTCAAGAATATCACTTCATCTTCCTCTCTGTTTCACCGGTAGTCTTATCTTTTGATGGCAGGTAAACACCTCGTTATTTGCTTAGTGTCGGCGCCACTTGACAAGTCCTAGTTCTTTGTTTGGTTTATCTTTACAAATCTCTCGCTCAACTTTGGAGTTTTTTTATTTCGTATGTGTATGCAGCTACCGGTGGTGGCAAAGCCCCTCCGCTTCAATCGTGAACGCTCGCCGCATTTTCATCATCCCCTTTACATTAATATCGCTTCACATGAAATGACCCTTGGTAGTTTTCCCCTCCTTCACCCAAAAATGCTTTTCATTTTCCTAGAAGTTTTTCTTTGCCTTTGTTTTTCCCGCTTTTCCATGTGCTTGACTGGTTCATGTCCCCGCTTCAAGCAAGGTACTGCGCAATCGCCTGCTGCTGCTCTGGGGGCAGACGCTCCGAAATGAAACCCTGGAGGGCACCATTGTGGCGCTGGTTCGCACTCACCATGTAGCCCTTGACCCATTGAGGCACGTCCTGAATCTCCGGGAAGTCATCTCGCGCCAGAGCCTTGCAAGTGTTGAGTGGCGTGTACGAGGTGCCGAAGCCAATGTCGTCGACGGATGGCTCGGCGAGAAGATCGTCACCGCCGCCCGCTGCGACAGTGGGGGGGTTGGCCAGCAGGGACAGTAAAATACGGCAGGTGTTGGCCCATCCCTTCAGAAACTTTTGCGCAAAGACAGTCGAGTTGCAGAGTGTCTTAGTTAGCGAAATGACGGCTAATTTGCGATCAATTGGTCGAGCGAGCTTTTCCGTCTCAGCAAGCACAAATGGCGGGTAGACCTGCGCAAATGCTTTTTCGTCCAGCTTATTAGAGTGCTTGATGAAAAAGTCGGTACCGTAACCAGCCTCGAGACGGGAGCTGACAAGGTGGAAGAAGCGGACGAAGCGAAGCTTCAGAGCCTGACCTGGGTTACCTTGCAATTTGGTGTAGATAAGTTGCAGAACAGTGCCAAAGTAGGGATCGAGAACAGCCCTGTGACTCAATGTTAGTATGATCGCCTCATTGCGGCACCTTGAACTCTACTTACGGCTCAAACGCCTTGACAGAGGCATCCATGATATCAAAAGCATTTAGCTCGAACTTCTTGCTACTAAGGAGATTTTGAAAGATGCCTAAAAGTGGCTCTAGCTGCTTATTTGCCGCAATATCGGCAGAGGCTTTGGGGATGACGGCAGACAGCAGTCTTGTGCAGGCGGGAATGTTGCCTCTTGTCTCCCAAAGAGGTGCTCCAAGCAGTGGCTGCAAGAGACCTTTGTAGTTGTCTGAAATGGTCCCAGACGGGCTTGATTCAAGAAGCTGGGCGAGAATCTGAAAAATGTAGGGCATGAACTCTGTCACGTCTTCAGCAAGAATCTCATGAAAGGGGCCCCAAAGCTTGGCATTGAGAGCTGGTGCATTGCTAGCAGCGCAGTATCGAACCAGAGCACCCATGGCCTCGAAGTGGTAGTAGTAGAAGCGAGGGTTACTAGGATTCTGCTTCATGATGTTTGTAATGGCAACGAGGTGAGTCAGTGCGTTGTCGAGAATTGGGGCTGCACCATCTTTGATGACGATGAGAATACGCATAACGCAGCGCATCAAGAATTCGTTTTCCTGGAGCTTCGCTGGGCTGGGATCCTTCTCGATGAGTTTGAAGAGGTGATCCAGTAAATCCTTAGAAAGGGGCTCAATATCTTCGCGGTTGAATGTGTGGTTGCCGTTGTCGTCAGTCAAGAAAAGCACGCGCTCGACAGCAATGGCAGCATACGTGTATACGACGTAGTTAGAAGAGTTGAGATTCCGTACAAGAGGGCCAATGGCTTGCTTCCATTGCTCTTTGTTGAGCTGGCTGCGGAATGTGTAGAGAAACTTGATAGCATCGACCTTAGGAATTGGCTCTGAGTCGTCAGAGGCGACAAGATCCGAGGCAATATGTTGCTCAAAAAACTGTACAATGTTGACCAACGGATTCACTGTCTTGACGCCTTGTGCAGCGGTCACGGCTCCCTTTGCGGCAATAGACAGAAACAGGTAGATGGCAGTATCTTTAGCCTTCCAGTCCGTCTTTCCGAGATTCAGATAGTGGTTGATGTACTTGGAGACTGCCGTGGTGACGAGACTCTCAAATTTCTCTTGCAGCTGGCGGAGAAAGTCGGTGGCGGAGCGCCTACGTGAATCGTTGTCGGAACCTTCCAAGTCGCGACGAATATACTCGATCGGTTCGTCTTCAAACAGCTCGACGTCGGATTCGCGTAGGGTTACGTTGGGCAAAATGACCTTTTCGACGATTTGTGTAATGACCTCCTCGCTGTTGAACAAGCCAGAGTATTGCGCAGTAGCAGTGACAGCCGTGAGGAAATGCAGAGCTTTACTGACAATGACGTCGTATTTTGTCTCGGTTCCGGTAGCCGAAAGCAGGTTCCAGGCGCTGGTGATGAATGGCTGGCAGTATTGAGAGAATGCGTCGTCATATTTGAACGTGTATAGCACAAGTATCTCGCAGATGTTGGCCTTGACGCTGTCGGCAATGCTGACTTCGGATTCGTCGTCGGTGTCGAGCAGCGGGTTGGTGTATGTGAGATACTTGTGAAGAAGTTCGGCTATGCTGGAAAGATTGTCTTCGATAATGGGAGGTAGATCGTGGCTCGAAAGGTCGTACATGATTTTGATCTGGAGATCGAGTGTCTCGAACCAGCCGCGAAGAGCCTGCTTGTCGTTGGCATGTTCTTGGATCTTGCTGTCCGTGGTCTGCGCATGTTCTCGTTAGCGAATTTAAAACGTCCAATCTAAACATGTAGAATACGCACAACAAGGAGCTGGAAGAGTGGCTGGCCAAAGGTTCCTAGGACATGGTTGATTTCAATGTACAGCTCATCGGTCTTTGATAGCGGACGCCATCTGTTAAAAATGGAGTGTGCTACTTCAAGAACGCCAACATTGATCTTAGGGTCGGTAGCAGAGAATCGGCTGACGAGATCCTGTGGAGGAAGTGTTAGCTGGCTGTATGTGTGGAGGAGCAAGAGGGCATAGCCACCTGTGTGAGGGTATCCCACCGCCTCCAAAAGTCGGAGTCGGCGATGACACTAACTGCTTCGCCAAGCTGTGCTTGCACATTGGGAGGGCATGCTATCATAAGGCCGACAAGGCGCTCTTTGATAGTTTGGACCTCGGATTGCGAGATTTTGTAGTTTCCTTCCTCGTCCTAGGTAGGGAATGTAAGCTGGGCGCGTCGTGTCGGGGTTGGCTGCGGGGGGGGCGGAAGCTGGCGCGTAGGACAGCGGACGTACGACATAGTTTGTGCGGATGAAATTTTTGAAGGCTAGGGCAGCGGCGAGTCTCGTGTTGACGGGGGCAGAATCGTTGCTGACTATGGTGAGAAGGGCGAGCGAGTATTGGGGCTTTGAAGCTTCTTGCTTCAAGGCCAATTCGGCTGGCGGTGTTTGTTTGTTAGCTGGGATAGCAGAGGCGGGGCAGACGGTGGGAGCTGGAGGGCGAGTTAGGCACCTTTTCTGTGTTGGTAAGGATCGAGGGTAGCATTAAGCAGCTGGGCGATCTGATCCATGTCGGCCGCCATTTTGGAAGATTTTCGGCGGGCTGCAACCAGAGCGTGGGTGAATATGCTGGAGGAAGAAGCTGAGATGGATATTGTTGTGGACTTTTTTGGTTGCGGGACAACAGGCCGCGCGAGTGGAGAGAGGTCTGGGTGAGCTGGAGGCCGGAGCTGAGCCAGGGTCGTTCCTTGGGGAGCCTTGTGCGACGATATTGTGATGGCGTGAGAATGTTTCAGAAATACCAACGAAATAACAAAAAATATAAGGTGCATGTACGGAATTCTACCCATAAATTTTGCTGCTTTTTTTCTTTCCCAATTAAACAGAAGCTTGCCCGGGTTGGGTCAATTCAGAGATACCCCGCCCTCTAATGCCCGCGACATTAGGCGTCAAGGCGAAAACAGATATAGACCGGTTTCTTTGGGGGATTTGAAGGATACCCGGATATCTCTAGGTTGATACAACTATTCCTCCATGTTCATTTACGTTCAAATCAGTAGAAGATAACTAGTACGTGTCAGTAGGTCAAGCGACCAGGTACGCAAATGCAGCCAGCTGCGGGACAAGACCAGGATACTCGAGGCTGCGGCTACCGGATGTAATTCGAAGCAAATAGCATTTCATTATCCACAATTGAATCATGAAGTGCCTAGCTTGTACGAATTGATAAATAGGTACCGATCTGTACCTAGCAGGTTGCCGCACAAGGCATGCATATACTCAGTACGGAATAATACCCTTGTTATGGATAAACGGGACTCGCCAAAGTTGTGGTTTCTCAGCAGTGTCTCGGCAATTGTCGAGAGTTTCGATGGTGCAATAAATGCGAGACGAGACAGGGCACGGCAAATGCATGACTGTCTGGAGGCTTCATACAATCGCTGACCTTAATTAGGTATTATTATTAGTTACTGTACTTCGAGGCTAAAAGTTTTTTCGGGTCTCACTCAGTCTCACTCCAGGCTAGCATCGTACCGGTACGCGATTATCTCGTAACTTGCTCAGTGGTAATTTCAGTATATATGGTATTACTCTGTATCTTTTAAGCAGTAGGCAGACAGACAACAGGATCCTTCGCTTGGCCGCTCGGCGATCGCCTTGCGCCGAGCGCTGCAGGCGCTGTACCTCGTCTCTTGTACTAATGTATCTGTAACAAGAAGCCGACGGACCTAGGCACCAACCTGCAAGCCACTGCGATGCATGTCTATCACGTTTTACATGAAAAAAATGATTCATTGTAGATGATAAACGGTCTAGCCACCACTAGCTTTTTTTTTTCCTTCTTCTAGTACGACCAGGTGTCAGACCCTTGCCATCGTCCATCAGCCGCCGTTAAGCTGCCCTGGCTTCCCGTAGCCCCTGCGGCAGCCACCAGAATTAGGGAGAGCCGCCGTCACCCGCCACAGCGCCACAGAACTTCGCCGCTTTAAGCTTTCGTCCCAGATAAGAAGCGACTTCGTTTTTCTCAGCAAGCTCACAAAGCTCACTCCTGCCGCTGCTCATCGCCGCCTTAGTCAGACAAGCATCTCGTTCGTCACCTGTTCCCATCACCACGCCACATCCGCCTCGTCTTTCTGCCGTTTTCGTTTTGCTCAGCCGTTTTCCTTCTTCAATTTTTTTCTTCACATCGCGAAACAGCCGCCGTGCCTCTCCTCTCCTCCCCTCTCTTTCCTACATCACCCCGCCCCCGCCGATGATCCTCCAATAGCTCTTCAGCATTGCAGCTAGTCTGATAGTGGCAGCTCCCTCTCACTTCTTTCCTCCTTCCACTCGCCATCAATTCCGCTCTTTGACGCCGTATTGTTCGTCGGTCTTCTTTACTCCTACCGACCCAGAATCCCCATCGCTGCGTCTTTGTCTCTCACCTCTATGCCGCCACTCTCCCAATCTCGAATCTTCGTCGGCCTTTGAATCATCAAGGCCGCCAACTGGTACGAATTCCTACTGTCGCATAGCAACCCACCTGCACCGGTACCCAATGCTCCTTGCGCAGACTCTAGCCTGTGCCTGCTCATGCATCTATTGCTGTCCACGATGAGGGGAGCTACCTGAAGCTTGCTATTCTGTCTGCTCCCTTCGTCGTGTGCACCCATGTGTCGGCATTTGGTAGCTGCTGTGTAACCACTTCTTTGTCGTCCGGCGAGGCTTGCTCATCAGCTAACATCCGCCTCCGTTTTAGTCTCGCTCTCCGACAGGTTGCGCCCAAGACGACGAGCACATGTCTCGACAGCCCGACAATGATGTACCGTCATCAGACTCGGCCCGCCCCAGCGGCCTCAGCAACGTACTCCGAGGCCTCACCAGCTCCAGGAGCACTCGCTCGCCACCTCACATCGCATCGTCTGCTGCAGCTCAGCCAAAAACCGAATTTGTCAATGCCACGCCCATCCACTCTCGCGGTCTCGCCACAAACCACATGGATGCTCTTGAGCTTCTAAGATCCGGCATTCCCGCCGAGCGCATCTCCGCCGCAGACACTCTGCGATACGCAATATCCGAATACCCGTTGAATCCCGTCCTCGACATATGGTATGCCGCCAAGGACTTGATCGACGAACAGAAGCCCTCGGCCGTCCGAGTCGCCGGTTGGGGGCTTCTGACCGAGTGCGTCAAGCATACATCCTCGACAGACCTTGAAAGGCAGGAATATTTCCAGACAGTAGCCGCCCGCGCTCACCCCGACGATTTTCACATGCAGCTCGCCGCCCTCGTTGACCTGACTAATGGCGGCCGCAAATTGGCTGGGTTTGACTATGAAACAATTCCTTTACTGATAGAGTGGCTCGATCGAGCTTACAATGCCGCCAGGCAGGCCCGCAAAAATGCTGCCAGAGGCTCCAAATCATCTAAACGGGCAGCTGCATCGGGCGAGGACCAAAATTTGGCGCAGCTCTTCTCGTTCATCCACGATGTCATGAAATTCGGCTACAATACAGCCAGCGAGGCCACCGTGTCCAAGCTCATCGATATGGTGCTCAATATTTGTATGAGCACTAGCGTCGAAGAAGACCTCAAATCCTGTATTTCTATCATCGATGTCATCGTTACTTTTGGCTCTATTCCCAACGACAGACTCAAAGAGTGCGTCCAGGTCCTAGGCTCCATCTTCTGCCTTGTCCCTGGTCTTCATAAGGGCTCTTGGCATACACTAGCCAACCTCTTCAAATCTCACAATGGTCAGGCCACCGTTCGTATTTTGCTTGATATCCTTCGAAACCTATCTCCGGATTCTTCCAGCGACAAAGACACCAGCAGGGAGATTCGTGGTGCACTTGCGGTACTTCAAAAGCTTCTGGCTAAGAGCACAGAGAAAGGCTACCCAAGTGTCCCATACGCTCTGCTGGTTGACGGCCTCGCAACTGCTCTCAAGGCATCAACTTCTATAAGAGTATATGGCGCAATCATACAGCTCCTCAATACTTTATTCGATGACGGCGCTGGTCAAATGCATAAGCTGATTCTTGACGAGGATTGGTCCGTTGCCCTGCGCGTGTGCGCCGAGTGTTACAAACGTGTCATCGCAGTTGTTGATAAGACTCCCAATGAAGAAGCTGCGCAAGAATTCCTCGTGACCGAGCTAGCAACCCTGATTACACGTCTCGACCTTTTGATGAACCAGAAGACAATCAACTATATCCCTCGCCAGACAATTGTCAACTTCTTTACACAAGCCCCGGAGATGCTCTCTGATGCGACCGCCATTACCGTCCTCAATTACTTTCAGGAATTCAGATGCTGCTCGCCCTCCGACTTGGACTGGGAGGAGAACATATCTCTAGTCCTGGGGGCCTTTTTTCTCAATCGCAAGCGGCCCTCCAAGACCCGACTTATCGCGCTGAACACAATTATGGATGCTTATGACGTCGTGGAATTGGTCGGCGATGGAGCCGAGCAGAATTTCATACCCCGCCTGACGAAGCGTATCATTCATGATGTTGCAGAAGAGTCTGACATCCCTGTCCTCAAGGCCACCATGGTGTTCATCGTTTCTGTGGCCAAATCTTGCGATATGGAACTGTTCAACTATATCATGGACACCCTGAAAGGTATTGTCCCGGACGATCGAGTTACGTCTCCTGTCGTAGGCTCCACGCCGATAATCCCCAGCCTCGACGGCGACCCCGAAAGACGCAATCAGTTGTCCGAGGAATCGCCCTCAAATACTGTGACGCGAGCTTATGTCGCCATGTTCTTACAGTTGATGAATTCTCATCATGAAAAGAGTGTTTCACTATTCAAGGTTTTGGTTAACGTTGTCAAATCAAACCACTGCGAAGTTGACGCGCGGTTATCTGCTATGAAGCTGCTATTCAGACTCCGTGCCGACTGGGCCTACAGAATATACGTCACTAACGATCTGGATATTGATTTTCTGGCGTCTTCAATTTGTCGCACAGAGGCGGCTCTCGTCAAGAAAAAGAGCGAAGAAGCCGCGGAGACGATACGCCTCGCTCGAAACGACCACACAACCCAAGGTCGCCCGGCAAGAGGCGTCTCGTTCAGCCACAGTGACAGAGGAATACCTGTTCGAGCAGCAAGTGGTACGAGTGTCAGAGTGACAGCTAGACATCGACAGCTTTGGCAGTATCCTGATTCGAAGGCTTTGCCTTGCGAAGCTCCCGCCACAATTAGCCCCATCCTGGTGTCTCATGTAGAGTCAGACGAGTCGACAGATTCATCCTCCTCGGCCTCGTCCGCGCCGGCAACGACCAAGGCACTAGACATTGCTGCATGGATGGATGGGATTCTTTCCATACTGCAGGGTGCTAACTGGGAAGTATATAGCTTCGTGCTGGTACACTTGCCGCTGCAGCTCAGCAATCATGCCATTTTTCAGGCCGCTGTTCCGCAAGTACAGGATTTACGCAAGGTATTGTGCGATCATTTGCGAACAAATACGCTTCCCGAACCGCCAAATATACATGGTCTCAGAAAGGCAGATGTAGCTATTTGTCTATATCAAAGTCTGACAATGATTCTAAGCTACCACGAACACTTTCAAAAGTCCGAGGAGGACGAAATTGTCAAGACTTTTGCACAGGGCATTTCCGGATGGGAACGCTCTGCCAAGGCATGCATCCATGCGCTCTCAATCTGCTGTCACGAGCTTCCACTATCGATGAGCAAATCGTTGGTCCAAATATTGACGCAGATGGCGCAGATTATCACGCAGCCGCACGTGTCTGTCCATATTCTGGAGTTTCTCTCATGCTTAAGCCGAATGCACAACGTTCATGTCAACTTCAGGGAAGAAGAGTTCCGCACAGTTTTGGGCATTTGTTTTCGATATCTTGACTACGCAAGAGAAAAGCGACATTCCAACCGGAGCAGCAGAGCCAGCGAGGCATCAACACCTGTAACACCTCAATCTGGCCATCCCGAAACTAGCAACAGCCCTCCATCAGACGACTTGCCGCAATACGTGCACGCCATTGCCTACCATGCCATCATATTTTGGTTCTTGGCCCTTAAGCTGCCTGATAGGGCCAACCATGTATCATGGATTGTTAGAAAGCTGTTCACCGATATGGATGGGCCAAGCCAACAAGTTGAAGAGCAAGCTGTGACTTCCGTCGACTTTATGCAGCGTGTGACGTATGCCGATGCGGATGAATCTGCCAAGGACCCGTACTTTACGGAAGACCGGTTTGGTCCGATCGGGAAAAAGCGATGGCTCATAGGAAACAGCATTGTAACCGTGAAGCAGGCCGCACTCACAGGCTGGGCACATGTGGTCAAAAGACAGCCGTCGGGTACTTCGGCCTACACAATTCGAGAAGCCTATCGACCGCCGCCGCTACACCAAATTGAGAATCACTTAGACATTGGCAGGGAAGGCCAATCGACGAGCCATGCGATCTTGCCGAATCACATCCTGGTGCAACTACTGTCGCCTATTCCGCAGGGCTTTGACGGTGCTCGACCTATTACACTACCAGATGACGATGCTGTTGATCGAGCTATTCGCGTCTTTGATCGAAGCTCTAGCCTTGATGGACACAAGGTTGGGGTAATCTACATTGGCGAAGAGCAGACTGATGAGACTGAAATTCTGGCCAACATGTCCGGAAGCAGCGACTACATTGAGTTCCTCAACAACCTGGGCACTCTGACCAGACTCAAGGGGGCCACATTCAATACCCAGGGACTGGATCGCGAATACGACTCGGATGGCGAGTACACATTTTGTTGGCGTGATAGAGTGACCGAGATTGTGTTCCACGTCACGACGCAAATGCCAACCAACCTTGAGCGGGATCCTTCTTGTACCAACAAGAAGCGGCATATTGGGAATGACTTCGTCAACATCATTTTCAATGACTCTGGCAACCCTTTCAAATTTGATACCTTTCCCAGTCAGTTCAACTTTGTCAACATTGTCATCACCCCGGCCTCGCGAGCCTCGTTCATCGTCCGACGAGAGACAAAGCCCGAGACAGATTTGGGTCAACCATTCTACATGGTGAAGGTCATGAGCAAGCCGGGGTTTCCGCCGATTTCGCCGGCGTCAGAAACCAAGATGGTATCGTTGAAAGCGCTACCCGGGTTTATTCGACTGCTGTCACTCAATGCGAGCATGTTCGCGATGGTGTGGCACAGCCAGGAAGGCGGAGAGCATATTTCTTCTTGGACCAGTCGTCTTCGCGAAATTAAACGTTTGCGGGAACGCTATGGAACTAAGAATGTGGCTGTGGCTCCTTCGCCTCCCGGGACATCCTTGTCGGGTGGCCCAACACCAGGATCCGGAGATGGCTCGCGACCAAGCAGTAGTGTGCGAGACAGTCTAAACAGCCTTCGCCGAACCAGTGTGGCGACATTTTTCACCAGCACTAGTGAACAGACGTCTCATCGGTCGTCTGTCCTATCTACATCTACAACCACCAACGACACGGAGGTTGGGCTTTTGGCCAATCCTGCCTGTTCTGTTGTGGATTCTGTAGACTTCACGAAATGGGCCTCTTAGCCAGAGCTATTTTTCCTTTTGTATTGATGACCGGAAAAAGGGCGGGTCGGAATCTGCTTGCGGGCTGCGGCAGCGGACAACAAAAAGTATGGGAGGCGTAAAGTGATTTGATTGTTGAATTTCAGGGGCTAATGTATAAATGTCTTGGGAGTTGCCCTGTTCGAATCGTGCTCAAAGTTTTGTATTTTGCATACTATTATACCACTTTGCTTGACTGCAGGGGGGAGCCTGTCATTTTATTAGTGAAAGGGTTCACGGATAGCAATTTGACCGGTCCTTGGGACTATTTGAGATGTCAATGTTTTTCTTACTTATACTGAAGTGTAACTAGCTGAAGTCGATGCATCGCGCAACAGTACAGCCACATACTACAAGCAGCTGCAACCATGGTACTTTGACAAAACTACCGTGATAATCTCAGAGAAAAGACCAAAGAAGCTGACTCCCGCGTACTCACACTAAACTAACTAATTGGGCGGTGTTGCGAAATCTGTTCCATCACACACGTTCACGTGCTCGACTTCAGGGTAGCCCAGTGGGTGTTGGTGCAAATATGGGCGGCCCAGTAAACACCAACGCGTCCTGTTTGCACCCAAACCACGCGCCTCATCTGTCAACGTCGGGGAAACGTGAAGACATGATCTGAAACTCACGAAATACGATGCACAACTCATAACCTATTCGGAGACTTTATAAAATTGTCGGACTAGACATTATTTCGCTGTGGGAGGCCGCGCGCCACGATGCCTGCTTCTGGAGACGATGAGATTACCAACTTGGTCGCAGACATAGTTACCGGTATGAGACGCTCACCCACCCGCGCCGCTTTCAATATCCGAAAAATAAAATAAAAAATACTGGACTTGCACGCGAAGAAAAACCCCAGTCTTCCCGGAACCCTCTTGCTAACACACATCTGCCAGCCTCGAAGCTGGCCCCCAAGGCACGCGCGACGCTCATCAAGCCCGCCGTCACTAGCCTGGCATCGCTCGCGTACGAGCGCGGGCTGCTCCCCGCAGCGCTCGACGAGCTGCTGACCCTCGTCACGACGCCGAGCCTGCTGGACCAGGCAAGCCTAGGCGTGCTGCTGCGCGGGCTGTACCCGGTGACGCGGGTGTCGGGCGCGAGCGCGCTGCGCGTCGTGGGCGCCCTGGGCCACGGCCGGCTCAAGCCGTCCATGGCGATACAGGCGCTGCTGTTGCGCTGGCTCACCATGGTGTACCACGTGCTCGAGGCGCCAGGCGTCTTGTCACAGGCGTACCCCGTGCTGTTCAACCTGCTCGACACGGCGGCCATTCGACCCCAGCTCACGCATCTCCTGGCGCTGATTACGAGGAGGAAGCACGTGCGGCCGTTTCGAATTCAAAATTTGTAGGTTCCTGATGGGACTGGTGGGGGATTGGAAACTGACGATAAGAACAGATTAAATCTATCGCGGCAGACGGGCAATGATCCGACGCTGGTCGGCTTGCTGCGCGTATACAAAGACTACTACCCGGAAATCATCGTCGGCGAGGCAGTACGTGGGCGTGCCTCTGCATTCAAGGTACGGCGGAAATGGACCAGACGCTGTGAGAAAAGAAGAGCTAACTTGGAGTAGCATCCTGATCCGGCATGGCGAGAAAGGCTGGACGAGTTGCAAGAGGCGCACCTGCAACAGACGCAAGAGCGCATAGCGCGTCCGCGAGACGCTTTCCGCGTCCACAAGACTGTTGGACGTGGCCAACGGAACAAGGCACTGCCGTCTGTCCACACAACGCACGCGACCGAGGTACGCTAATACAATACCGACATTGATATAGACATTGACATGGATATGCGACTAGGACTCCGTCACGCTGGAAGAAATCGAAAATGTGCAGAGCTTTGTCGAAAAGATAGACAAGCTCGAGCTGCCAAACCAGCTGGTCGCCGTGCTGGCCGATCCTCTGCTCCAAAAGCTGCTGCTGCTGCGGCCTAGTGCCGAGTCGTTTCTGCGTGTCGCCAACTGGCTGACCTCGGCGCTGCAGGATGTACGCGACGGTGACGCGGACGAGGCCACGCTGTGGGAGATTATGGAGGTTGTGCGGGACTTTGTCGTGCAGACCAAGGCAAGGCTGAGACGAAACCCCAGAGTATTGCTAGTAACTAATGAATGGCACAGGCCTTGCCGTCCACCATCATCAACTTTTTTGCGAGCTTCTTCCAGATCTGGAGCGGTTCGGGAAACAAGACTTGCATTTTTCAGATTCTGGCGTACACGCCTCTCTACGACTTCCAAGGTAAGCATTCACCCCCGTTGTCACAGAGGCCCCAAGGACTGACTGACAATGACAAGAACTATACCGGCATGTTTTTCAACCTCTTGAAGCTGCCGTTGCCGATAACCAGTCCGCCACACAGCTAGGGCTGCTCAACATGTATACCAACTTGATACACCACTGGGCTTCTGTCTTGCGGTCCAGCAAGACTATCCCAGCACATGCCAGCCGCACCATCACCAACATGGTGCAACACGCCGGCACGCTCGCCCTCACCCTACTACAGACCAGCCCCACGCTGTCTAGCGAGTCGGCCATTCTCACCTTTTACGAGCAGAACCTGGCGCTGCTGACCGACGACACGCTCAAAAACTACATTTGCATCGAGCTGCCGCCGTCGGTGCTCATCTACCTGCTCGTCTTTAGCCAGTCGCTCGCCACCGTGGCGCGGCTGTGCCACATCATGGCCTCGTACAAGAAGGGCTTCGAGACGGCCATGAAGGTTCGCGGCCGCACCGACACGGCGACGATTGACGCCTCGTCGTACACGCACACCGACGTGAACCGGTACAACGGCAACCTGCTCGACATTGTCAACCTGCACTGGCGGATGCACGCGTTTGGCGTCGACAAGGAGGTGGAGCAGGGCTGCCTGCTGCCGCGGGCGGCGGCCGCGCGGCTCGAGCGCTACGTCACGTCGTCGGTGGACCGCGGCTTCTCGCTGGCGGCGATGCTCTCGCTGTCGTACTCGCCGCTGTTTTGCCTGCAGAGCATCGAGACGCTGCGCGTGCTCGAGGACCGCCAGATCGCCGTCGACGCCGCTATTGAGACGCGCCACGCGGGGCCCGTCTCGCAGGAGAGCCTGCGCAAGCTCGGCACGTCGGGCGGCATCCGCATCGGCTTCAACGGGTACCGGGCTAGCGTCCTGGAGACCCTCAGGGCCAAGGGCATGCCCGGCGTGGAGGAGCTGCTCAAGGTGAGCATGCCGTCGGTGGCCAAGGCGATTGAGAGCTGGGCGGCTAGGGAGGCGTGATGGACTACGTCTGGGCAGTTGCTCGAGCTAGAAGCTACTAACGACGTACACGATGAATGATGAAGATGCGGACTTGCTCCAATTTGTGCCTATATAGAGGTGTAGTAGGTGAGAGTCGATTCCGCGTCCAGTTGAAGTGGACGAGATGTATATCTGTAATATATAATGATGCTCCATGCCCGTTTTGTTGAAGTACAGGGTATCATATGAAAAGAAGATGAGATGCAAGCCGAATCGCTCCAACGACGCATCATGCTAGATGTTGAAAGACGCCAAAATAATAATAATCATGAAATCGTGAGCGCGTGAGCACAGTGTTGAGGTCTGCGCTCCGCTACTCGCGATGCTAGAACGCCCCTAGAAAGAAAACACTGTTCGTTGAATGATGTGTGCCGTAATTCATACCCTTGCAATGCTCCGAAGCGTAGTGTTAAGAGCAGGCGGATCCCCCAAAGATGCCGAATACCGTCGTCGGTGTTTTTAATGTTCAAGTATAAAAACGTTGTAGTTGTGATGCATTACCGAAAGTCGAATGTGTTGAATAAAAACAAGAAGAGAATCGAGGAAGAGAAAAAGACCAAGTAGAAACGCTTAGGCAGCTCTGGGTTTGGACTCATCGCCGTATCCGCCCACGCCTATGCCGCCAAAGCCATACGTCTTGCCCTCCGGGGCGCGGTTGATGCCGCTGCGGGGTCCGCGGGCCTTGAGGTCGTCGCGGAGCCAGGTCATGACGAGCTCGCCGAGGCGGGAGTTGCCGGTGGCGGCGACGGTGCCGTCAATAGTGGCGAGCATGGCGTCGGCCGTGTCCCACTCCTTGACGGAGCCCATGTGCATGTGGACGAGGTGTGTGGGCCAGCCGGCGAGGTTGTCGAGGATGTGGGTGGCGTAGACGACGGTGCACTCGCGCGTGAGCGTCTCGTTCTTGAGCCAGGCGAGGAACTCGGCGCGGCTGAGGACGTCGAGGTCGACGGTGATTTCGTCGAGGAAGAGCACGGTCCAGGGGCGGACCAGGCCCATGGCGAGCTGGACGCGGCGGCGCTCGCCGTCGGAGACGGCGTGCATGCGCCAGTTGGTGTCAATGTCGAGCATGGCGACGAGCTCGTCGCGGCGCGCCGGGTAGGCGTCGCCGCCGACGCTGCGCAGCAGCTCGTGCACGCCCATGTCGGTCCGCACAATCGGGTTGAGCACCCACTCGAGCCCGAGGTACGTGACGCCCTCGAGCCCCTCGTGGAACGGGTCGACGCCGCCAATCGAGATGGTGCCGAGCGGGCAGAGACGCTTGCCGGCGAGGAGCCGCAGAAGAGTCGTCTTGCCGGCGCCGTTGGCGCCGATGAGGAGCGTGCGCGAGCGCGGCGGCAGCGACAGCGAAATGTTGGACACGCCCGTCGAGGAGTCGGGAAAGGTATAGGAGAGGTCGGTGACGTTGATCGACGGCGGGTTCGGCATGGCGGCGGCGGCGGCGGTGGGTGGCGGTGATGAGAGATTGGGGGGAGGAGGTTGGAACGAGGTTGTTGTGAAGAGGGAAGAGGGAAGAGGGAGAAGAGTCGAGCTTGCGTGTAAAGGAAAACAGGCCATCGTGAGCTGTCAATATGGTGGGGTAGAAAAGCACGGGCGGAAGAAGGCGGTCGGCCCTGCGGAAGAGAGCGGGCGGCCCTAAATTAGTAATTTTTTCAAATTATAAAGTGACAATTATGATGCAAGAATATTGAGTGCTAGTAGAGATCGACAAAAGGAAAGGAGTGATTAGAGGGCATTTTGTCAGTTTGAAGAATACCGATCGTAGAGTTCGGCTGATGCGTGCAGATCAGGGTCCATCATGCATGTCTTCCATGCATTGCACCTGCGCCACATTATGTTATTGAAAGAAAGCTGTCAGGGGTTCGAATTCAGCTGAGAGTAATACTGCCTTCAAAGAACTCAATCTGTTCAATTCTTTACGATACATAGTGGCCGTGGCTATTGCCCGGTGACGTCGGCCCTCGAGTTGCCTTCGTAGACCCTTGGGTGACAACTTTGAAAAGTAAACTTTATAAGATAGATTGGAATCTGAATCTTGCCAAGAACCCCAGACAGCAAGCAACCGGAAATTAGACTGGAGAGCCGGTGGCAGAACCGCTCGTCGGTCTTGATAGCCGGCCAGCCTCCTCCACAGCGCCACTTTACGCGCCAACTGGGGCGTCGCGTAAAACGCGGGTACCTCGTCTGCAACTTATTCTTTATACCACCCAACTTGCGACTGCGTCTGGCATACACCGACATATCTCCAAACTTGACTTCCGTGGCTCTTGCTTCCCATTACTTCTTTCTTGCGTCTGAATAGATTTATCTTTCCATCGCGCGGACACCCGCCAGCCCCGGCCATGGTGACCCTCGAGGAGGTGTCTGGGAGCTTGCTCCAAAAACCATCGTGAGCTCCCCTTGTCCCATGCGCCGACAATTTCACGGCTCTAATATATCTGGAATAACCCTCATGCTAACCATGCCCTCCCCAGCGACACACCCCTCTCCATGCCGCCGCGCGACGAGTCCTCCTACAAGCCCCTCGCGACCTTTGCCCTCGACAAGCAGCGCTCCTACAAGCAGCAGTACGGCGACATGTACTTTCTGCGCCTCACCAAGATCAAGCCCGTCGTCGAGCAGGTCGCGGCGGCCGCCTGGGCCGGCACCACCATTGGCGGCGAGACGGCCGGCAAGGTGGACCGCGTGCTGGACGTGCGCCAGGGCGAGCTCTGCTGGGTCGCGGGCACCGTCTACATGGACATGGCGCTCAAGCCCAACATTCTCGAAGACGTGTCCAAGGATGTGCGTCGCTGCCCCCCCCCCTACCCCGTCATATATGCGTACCTTGTGCTAACATGACCACGGGTGGCAGCGCTGGCTGTCCGCGCCCATCTCGACGCAAAAGTACTACTCGGACGACGGCACCGACCAGGTCACCCTCGAAGACGACTCGGGCCGCGTCCGGCTCGTTGGCGACGTGCTCAAGACGGTCCCGCTCGTGACGGGCTGCATCATTGCCGTCATGGGCACCGAGAACACGAGCGGCGAGTTTGAGGTGCTGGACCTCAAGTTCCCCGACCTGCCGCCGCAGCCCGCGCGCTGGGCTCTCGGGACCGCAGACGGCACGCACAAGCAGCAAGACACGGAAATGACAGACAGCGGCGGCGGCAGCGACGCGCCGAGCACCAACCACAAGCAAATCGCCATTGTGTCTGGCCTGTCGTTTTCCGGCGCCGACGCCTCGTGCGCCGTCGAGGTCGACCTGCTCCTCGAGTACCTCCTCGGCGAGAGCCTCAGCCCGGACGCGCAGTCGCAGGCGTCCCGCATCAGCCGGTTCATCATTGCCGGCGACTCCATCAGCGCCGCCGCCGCCGCAGCCCCCGACGACGACAACGACGACACAAAGGCAGCAGCAGCAGCAGGGCCGTCGTCGAGCAAAAAGTACGGCTACGACGCGAGCACCTACAACGCGCTGCCGTCGCAGCTCTTTGACGAGTTCGTCAGCGCGCTGCTGCCGTCGCTGCCCGTCACGCTGCTGCCCGGCGCGCGCGACCCGGCCAATGCCAGCTACCCGCAGCAGCCGCTGCACACGGCGCTGTTTCCGTCGGCGCGGGCGTTTGGCGCGGATCCGAGCGCCGGCGCGGCGGCTGCGCCGGGGTGGTTCGACAGCGTGACGAATCCCTGGGAGGCCGAGGTCGAGGGATGGCGCGTGCTCGGCACCGGCGGGCAAAACGTGGACGACGTCTTCAAGTACGTCGACAGCGACGACAGGCTGGGCATGATGGAGGCCATGTGCCGGTGGCGGTGCTGCGCGCCGACTGCGCCGGATACGCTGTGTACGTTTTTTCTTCCTTCTCTTCTACCCGTCCTGATATTCTTTGTGTGTTTTGCGACATGGGCTAATGTGCGATATTTCCGCCGCAGGGAGCTACCCCTTTCAGGACGACGACCCGTTTGTGCTCAACGCCTGCCCGCACCTGTACTTTGTCGGCAACCAGCCCGCGTTTGGCACGCGTCTGATTCACGGGCCCGACGGGCAGAGCGTGCGCCTCGTCGCGGTGCCGTCGTTTGCGGTGTCCAAGGAGATTGTGCTGGTGGACATGGAGACGCTCGACGTGACCAAGGTCAAGATTGAGACGTCGTAGGAGGGGGTTTGCCGAGGGAAGACAGAAATTTAAGCAAGATATGTGGTCATGACTAGTTATAATGTTTCAAAAAGATTCATTTTGCTCTCATTATCACATAAAATCTGGATTGATCATAAGCCAATTTGCTGTAAGTGGAATATTCAGTGTCCCACGAATCCTTCTTGGTGGTGTACTGGACTGGGTGAAGCTGAAAGCAAAAGAAACCCCAAACTCAACATTCCCAACCTAAGCAAGCCATATACCACCCCCCAAACTTCATCCCCCCCTGTATCGCCCTTACTCTTCATAGTCTTCATCATCCTCATCGTCCTGCTCCACCAGAATCTCCTCTTCCTCCGCCTCCTCCTCCCACCCGTCCCCGTCCTCCTCCCCGCTCGACTCGTCCTCTTCGCCCTCGCCGCCCTTGGGCCCCCCGCGCTCTCCATACACCGGATCCCAGCAGACGGCCTCGAGCGTGTCTCTGAGCCGGGCAAACTGCTCCTCCATGGCGGCCACGCGCGCCGCCCTGTCCTCCTGCATGGCGTCGTCAGCGGCCCACGGATCCGCGTACCCCGAGTCCCTGACCAGGCGGTCGACCTGGTTGTGGTACATGCTCAGCTCGTGCGCAAAGCTCGGCGGCCCCTGCTCCTCCTCCTCGGCAGCGCGCAGACGACGGCGCGAGGGGCGGCCGCGCGCATTCGCCAGCGGCGGCGGCAGCAGCCGCACCACGAGCGCGTCGCACGACAGCGCCCGGACGGCGCGCATCAGCGGCGCGTGCTCCGCGAACCAGCTCAGGAACGTAAAGTCGCCGCCGCCGTGGCGCGGGGGCCGGCCGGCGAGCCC
>NW_006271969.1:4511352-4535967 GCF_000225605.1 Cordyceps militaris CM01
CCCGCGGGCTGCTCCTCGGCGTCGCTCGCGTAGTCGGGGCTGTCGTCCTGGCCGACGGCGACGATGTCGGTGACGTGGTTGGTGCTGTCCCGGAGGAGGTACAGGAACTCGTTCTCGCCGTACAGCACGCCGGCGGCCTCGGCAAACATGGTCTTGCTGCACACGAGTATGGCAGTGTGTAGGCCTAGGTTCTGGTTGCGGTACACCAGCTCCTAGCTGGCGTGCACGCGAATAGGCTCCGGCCGGAGGAGAAGCGCACGGTAGACTTGCAGACGCACAGTCTGCGGCAGCGCGAGGAAGCCGTTGGCGGCGAATGTCGGCGGCCCCGGGCCGGGAGGGGTGGCGGCGCGGGTGGGTGTCAGGGGTGCTGCTGGGGACCCGGGCGGGGAGACAGACTGCGCAGCGGTACACTGCGCAAGATGGAGAAGACTGAGCTCGGTTTGCGCAACATCTTCGGGGTTATCCTCTTCAATGGACGGAATAGGCGTGTCGCACGACGGGGTATGGGGGGGCGTAAGCGGTGAGTCGGAGGTGTCGGGGACTGCGCCGTGTTCTTCTGTCGCCGGTTGCTCCGGCGCAGCTCGGGGTCGCTTTGGCGTACGACGAGCGTCCGAGTCTCGCTTGTCACTCCTCTTGCGCTTCCCGCGCGCTCTTTTCTCCGCTTCTTCGCCCGGCGACAGCTTGGGGCGGTACATGTACTTGTCTCGGAACCCCCACTCGGGCTCGTCGTCGTAGGGGTTCGGTAGCGAGGGTCGCGGCGCCACGGCCGGGGCGCGGCTCAGCAGGACATCTGGCGGGGTCTGCTTGTAGTTGCGCAAGTTGCGGCGGACGGCGGGCGGCAGGCGGGCACGCTCAGCCTCGGTCGGCAGCTCAATGTCATGGTTGGGGTAGACAAAGGTGAGGTCGACCTTTTCCTCGACGACGCGCCACTCGGTGCGGTCAAAGTCGGAGGCGCCGGAGCCCTCGCGCAGCTGTCGAAGTAGGTCGTCAAGCTGAGGGTCGTATCCCCGGTGCAGGCCCCCGGGGTGCCGCCTGCGCTCGAGATAGGCCTCATTGAGCAGCGCTGTGAGGGGACGGGTTGTTCTGGAGCGGCCAGCGAGCTGGAACCGGTGGCGTCTGGGCATTGTTGATGCCATGGGGGAGATGAGGGAGCTGGCGGTGAGGAAAGGAATTAATCGGTGTGTTGTTGGAAAAAGGGAGAGAAGCCAGGGAGGGGGGAGGGGGGGGGATGTGCGTGGGTAGGAGGAGGATGTGCGTGTGTAGGAGGAGGATGTGAATTGGGAGTTGAGTGTTGGTGGTGTAAATTAATTTATAGTGAGCAACACTGCGGCGATTTCGAAATGCATTTCTCTCTCTCTTCGCCTTTTGTTCACTCTTTGTTTTCACTTGCATTATGCAAACCGGCGGCCAGCTGGCGGTTTTGACGCAACACCTGGTAGCCGCGGTGAATCCGGCGAGGCCAGCCGGCAGCGCGCCAGAGCCGCGACAGAGGTTTCTATGGATGTAATGGATGTCTATTTTCTACCTAGGCCGAAGTATCGGGTGTTTAACTTATATATATATCTGGTTCCTTGTTTCTTTTTCTTCTTTATCTATTGTTACGCTTGGATCTGCCTGCTCTTCTCGTCCTCTTGCTTCTATTTTTCCTACTTCGCCTTGCTGCTCTTTATCCTTCTAATCCCTTTTGAACCTTCTTCCCTTTTCTCCCTTGTTGCGTTTTTATTGTTCTGATTCGCGTCAGAATACACCCTCCGTAGCCAATCTACTGCATCGCTACCGCCAGAGCGCGGTCTACCAATTGGCGGCCGTTCCAGATTTTGCGCGTGGCGCATCTTTGTAACAGACGTGCGATCTGCAAGATGAAACCAGAAAACCTTGATAGCAGGTCATAATAACACATGGGCCTAAGATATCTGCCGAACCTCCACGGATAATTATTAAATAAAAACGTGGGTTACTATGGCTTAACGCCGATACCGCAACTCACACTATACCTAATACCACAATTTTATAATAGCTATATTTAATTCTAGGAAAATATAAAAATTATATAGATTCCTTCTTTAGCCTTATTATAGCCTTATCAATTATACTCTATATATCCTAATTATTATAGCCCTTATTGCCCTTATTACTTTTATTACCCTTATTGCCCTTATTACCTTTATTGCCCTTATTGCCCTTATTGCCCTTATTACCCTTATTACCCTTATTACCCTTATTACCCTTATTACCCTTTAAAATCATTAATTATAAGGGGTTCCTGGCGGCTTTCTAATAGGCGATTCGGTGCCTGCACGGAAGGCCAGATAGTATTTCCTCGCCCGCCATACAAATTAGTATGGAAAAGCCGGCCTCGGCGTCTAGGCACTACACTAGCCACCCTAACAGTCACTAGCCACCTAAAAATTCGACAATTATCCGTAGAGGTTCGGCAAATATCTTAGGCCTTGACACATGAAATATTACGCGACTGCCGGGGCACGAGTGTGTGCGTGCATGCCATGTGAGATGGGGGAAAAACACGGGCGGGCGTCATACAGTGTCCGTGTTACGGAGTAGGCACGGCGTTGGGCGGGTGTGCTGGACTCGGACAAAAATCGGCATCTTTCCTCAAACCTTGGAGCCTTTTGCTCCTACTACTAATATCTCCGCCGCCCTCCTTCTACGCCAATTCTTTTTAGCACACATTTTTTGGTAACGAGTTGCGGATGAAATCCACACCCAGCGCCGCCCTGTCCAACTCCGGATGGGGCCGGTTCGTGTCTTGCGTGGTGCGAGTCCCCGCCGACACCCGCTCTGCGGAGGCTGTTTTCTTGGGTTTCGTAGATGGGCGGCGGGGTCCTTGAATATGGAATGGTAATGGGAATTATGCAGAGAGGGGGACTGTTTTTGGCTGCGCGCACGTGAGATGGAACAAGTTGTTAGCAATCGAATCGTGGCCGGTCACAAACTCCACGATGCCAGCATGGACAAAGGACGGGCGGTTTCCAGTGTGAGACTGTTGAGTCGCCTATGCTCCGATTTCCGCTGCAGGTAGACCGGCTTCGAGGAACATGACCAGCAAATACAGGCAATGGACGGTCGAGGCCGCGAGGACAGGGACAGGGTGTGTTGACAGAGATCCCCGAGCTCAGACAAAGATGGCACCAGCCAAGACTGTAGCTGATTGCTGCTCGCTAGAAGCAATCAACTCAATTGACGAGGGCGGATCAGAGCCCCGAGCTGAGAGGCGACAGATGGGAATGTATGTATGGCGTCGCAGCTGGCCGATGAGGCGCAATGCTCGGCCGGCCATGATGCAAGCCAGATTCGCCATGTCGACACTAAACGGGCTCTTATCATGCTCGCCCGTACATAGCCAACCAGGAGCAGCAGCCCGGCGACATGTATGCAGGCACTGGTCCGCCAGCGCCCGTGATGGCACATGGCTCCAGATTGCGTGTTGTACAGCACCCGATACGTACCGCGACTTACAAAGTTAACCAAACAGGTGTCTTGTCAGCGCAAAGTAAAACAAGAGACCAAGAGTCGTGTGGATCAGACTTGTCAAAGCTGTTACCCTATAACAACGTAATACGTAACCAAAATCGACGGGGCCAACGGGCGTGTACTCCACTTGCGCCGGGTCTAGCAAGCGGAACCAGGGAGGAAGTTCTCTTTTTTTTTGTTTTTTTTTTTTGTGATTCGAGATCTGGCTGCGTTGCTTTTTCAATCTGGACTAATCCGGTGCAGCGTCTGGGGCAGGTGGGGGAAGTCGTGGACGCGGAGGAGACGGCGGACGGGCGGGCGGACATCGATAGGCATCACAGGTTCGACGAGAACGACTCGGCACGCATCAACAGTTCGCACGTGTAAATAGAATAGAGGTTGCCGTAGTAATACTCGACGAGCTATTATTCTGCAATTGGCTTGTGAGATGGCTTGTGAGAATGCAGGATAGCTTCCTAGACTCTCCGTTTTCCCGGCATCACAAGATCACACAGACCACGCCTCGTCTGGTTCCGTTTGTCGGTGTCTGGTGGTGGAATGTGCAACAAACTCGTCTTACCGCCCCCTGCGGATGAACAGCACGGGGTCAACGATTCCTATCCGGTAGTAAGTTGATCAGGGGGGCGGGTGTCAGGAATTAAAGTGTCGGTAGGAAGCGAATGAGCATTGTTGGCCGGTCACCTGATCGGTACGCAGTCCAGACAGGCAAACGCAAACGTGCCGGTGGTCAAGCCAACGCGCAGGCCTGTACTCTTCTTGTCGTTATAGTTTTCCGGCATGGGAGCGAAGCAGGCACCGGGCGCCGCGCTCCGATGTGCGGCGTGGATGGCTGGTGTTGTTTTCCCCTTGTGACTTGACTGGGTGGTGTGTGTGTCTTGGTTCTCAAATCAACTCAAAGCCATCACTGATTTCTCTATTTTGGTGTTTTCGGCGGGCGCTGACATGTACTGCCTAATCAGGACTAGACTCGGTCCGCGCTGGCCTGGTTAGCCGGGCCGCCAAAGAACAGGCAGAGAAGAAACAACCAAGAAGGAATCAGGTGTGCATTTTTTTCCCTAGCGGCTGAAAGTAAGCTGGGAAGGACGGGCTTTTCTGACGTGTATGAGAAGCGAGGAAAAAGCTCTCTCTACTCGCGCTAGAAGCCATCAAGTCCCGAGTGCAACTCACGACGCCCTGGGATATTATCGAACCGACGGCACAAGGTAAATTCGAATTGAATTGAATTGGATTTGAAACAGGACCTGCTATCTCGCTTGACACTGTTACCAGCAAAAGATGCGAGATGCTGACCGCAATGTACGCTGATAACACTGCGCCGTGACACACACACACACGCACCAACCCGCTCCAATCAACAACACCTGCAGTGATCCGGACCAAACAAAATACGTACTGATAATGGCCATCGTAATACTCAACTCTATTTCCTCACATCCCGTCCTTGTTTCATTCTCCACCCGTATAGCCACTTTAATGGCCACCACCATGACAATCCGGAAGAGTCGGTAGCCACACGCCCCCCCCGGCCGGCTTCCCACGGATCCTCTTCGCCGTATGCCGCCAAGTACCTTTCCCAGAGTGTCACCCTATAAAAAGTACTTTGAATTCCACGTTTCGTAACGGCACACCTCCCGCCCTCGCTACCTATTTTTCTATTTTTCTATTTTTCCTTCCTTGACCTCCTTGACCCGGACCACCAACTCTCTGACTCTCTGACCACCACAACCACAACGGCCGCCTCCCCCAACATTCTGAACTGTGACTACTTATTCTCCATTGCCCCAGTTTCATTCTCCCTCCTCCTCTCCTTCTTTTGTCCATTCCCCTTTTCTGTCTTTTAGCTTCCACCAAGACTATTCTGGTCCTCTAGGCTTGCTTCTCTCCCACCATCGTCAACCGAGTTTCAACACTCATACGCGCCCTCAACGCCCGTATCCCACACATACATTCCTCACTCATACACACATACACACATACACACTCAGCATCACCATGGGATCCCTCGGTGGCGAGAGCACCCTTCCTTGGGTCAAGACGCCCTGCGTCTACAACACGGCCGTTTCCCGCGCCGTTGGCTGGTGAGTCACTTCCCGTCCCTTCACTTACACACACACACAACACACAGAACGCAAACCGCTCACACACCACCGCGCAGCAACATCTACCTCAAGCTCGACAACCTCCAGCCCTCGGGCTCCTTCAAGTCGCGCGGCATCGGCAACCTCATGACCCGCGCCGTCGCGCACCACGCCGGCAACGTGCACTTTTACTGCGCCTCGGGCGGCAACGCCGGGCTCGCGTGCGCGACGTCGGCGCTGGCGCTCGACCGGCCGTGCACCGTCGTCGTGCCCGTCACGACGTCTGAGTTTATGAAGAAGAAGCTCAGCGCGCTCGGCGCGCGCGTGCAGCAGGTGGGCAAGAACCTCTTCGCCGCCGAGCAGTACGTGCGCCAGGAGCTCGTGGCGCGCGACCCGGACGGCGTCTTCGTCCCGCCCTTTGACCACCCGGACATTTGGGACGGCGCCGCCAGCCTGATCCCCGAGCTGCGCGACCAGATGGACGTGCCCATGGACGCCATTGTCTGCTCCGTCGGCGGCGGCGGCCTCTTCAACGGCCTCATGCAGGGCATCGAGACCTTTCCCTGGCCCGCCGGCCCCAAGCCGCACGTCGTCGGCGTCGAGACGGCCGGTGCCGACTCCCTCCACGCCTCCCTCGTCGCCAACGAGCACCTCACACTCCCCGAAATCACCTCCATCGCCGTCTCCCTCGGCTGCTCCCGCGTCTCCGCCCAGACTTGGAAGTGGGCGCACTACCCAAACACGCACAGCTTGGTCGTTTCCGACGCCGACGCCGCCATGGCCTGCGTCCGCTTCGCTGACGACGCACGCCTCCTCGTCGAGGTCTCGTGCGGCGCCGCCCTCGCGGCTGCCTACCGCGGCGACCTCCGTGCCTCCCTCGGCAAGGGCCTCTCGGACGCTGAGTGGGCCGAGAAGAATGTCGTCCTCATCGTCTGCGGCGGCTCCGGTGTCTCCCTGCAGCTCCTCGACCGCTACGTCCAGGAGTACGGCCCTCACTCCGCCATCCAGGTCTAAGGGACCCATGCCAGTTATTCCATCCTTCAAGGGCCCGACCACCCTTTTCCTTGACGACAATGTCGACAAAATAATCTCTTCAGAAGTACGATTTCATCTTCTATTTCTTTGGCTAGTAACGAAAGACCATCTACGACGACCAAGATGCGGAGCCGCGAGGTAATCACGCACCACTCGACGACAAACCCCTAATGCTGAGCTCGACAGCATCGCAAACTCTTCCCCCGGAACTGAATGAACTTTTTAGAGAAAGACTTTGTTGCTTTTCTTATTTCTTGCCTTTTTTTGCATCTTTTTTGTGTGGTCTGCGAGACACAAAAACCACTGGCAGGCGTTTGACTTGTTGTTTCATCTTTTTTCATCTTAGGTATTAATGCGGACAAAGACCGTTAAATGTCGCGGTTTAACCACTACGAGCATTTCTGGGACCAATGTTTTTTATACTCACTCAGCATTTTCATCTGCAGGGGCTGGATCCCTCAGAGAGCTTTTTCTTTTTTTCACGACACGGAGGATTGGAGCACAAGAAAGATACCCCTTTGTTTTACGAATTACGATATAGAGATACCCCCGATAGAGAGAGACGACCTGGTCTGATGGAGGATCAGACCGCAACGAGACTTTCGCGGGCCTGAAACATGGCCTGCATGATTTTTTTCCTTCTGGAACTTTTTCTTCTTCTATTTAGTTAATAAAAGTGACGACCGCGTAGACATGTCCTCTAGAACAGAAAACCGATCTAAATATTCTCTTCCAACGAACGAACGAGAATCTAGGATGGATGTTTTTGTGTCTGTCGATGGCGGCGCAAGTCATCTTAAAATATCGGTCCACGACGTAGAACTAACCTTGTTGTTTGTGTACGTACAGTACGTACATACATACCGTTTGTTATCTAGAGAGCACGGCTGAAGCGGTTAGATAGCAGGATCGATGGTAAGGGAGGGGGGGTGTTATCGGTTGCAGCCGACCGTGCATGGTGGCCAGGCCAAGTTTGACAGGGCTGCATCGGGCGCATATCTTTGATATCTTACAACCTCCTTTTCTAATACAGGCGATAACATTGGGTTATTCTGGGATCAAGGCTGTGCGACCAAGATAAACATGCCTGCCTGCCTTGCTGGTGTCCCAGATTGGTCACTCGGAACCCCCGTCACCGCCACGATGCGTTGACAGGACCAACTTGTGTTCCAGGCCGACAAAGAAAAAAACAACAAGTCTTGATAATTCTCCGAAATGAGTACATAAATACAGAAACACAAGATATGTAGATAACAGGCCAGCGGGAGTTGATACCATACGTACTACGCCTCGCAGCGGCACTCTGACTCAGAACTCTTATCACCGCCGCCGGATAGCTATCCGCCGTTGCCACAGCATGCATCCGAGACCGCGTTCCCGTATTGTTATTTTTATACTTGTTTTGATTATTTTTCCAGAAGAAATAAATAACATCATTCATTCATCATAGTAACAGGGCATGAGACACGACGACCCTCACCGCTCCGATATCCTCGTCGCACCGCCCCTGGCCCCTCCGCGACCTCCGCGCGCGCCTCTCCCTCCTCTCCCGCCCGACGCCGACGCCGCCGCCGGCCTGCGTCCGCGCGCCGCCTTTTGCTCGTCAATATACTCCTGCATGAGCTGCTGCAAGTCCGGGTTCTTGCGCGCCAGCAGCAGCACGTCCTCTGTGGTGACGACGCTGCGGCCGGCGTGGTTGGCAAACGACTCGAGGTCGACGGCGACGTTTTCTGCAATGACCAGCCAGCCACTCGTCAGTACACATACAATCTCTCTTTGAACTGATAGCAATAGAAAAAAAGGAAAAAAAAAAAAGGCTGCGGCCGGCCAGATGCGAGTTGCACCTCTCGCTGTAAAAGTCTGGGGCGGCGCGAATCCGGGGAAAACGTCGAGCGAAGCGAGGAAAAGAAAATTACCGATTTGAGTCCAGACGAGCTCGGTTAAAGCGCCAATGAATTGCGGTGTCGCGTTGCGGTTGCGCCGCAGGCACTCCTCGTCGACGATTTGCCCGACGGCGTACCAGAGCGCTGACTTGAGGCGCTTGGGATAGTCCACAGAGGTTAGCCAGCTCGTTGTAGCTTGTAGTGTGAGCCCTGCGCTGCTCGCGAGGCCCTGTGGTATTTACTTACGTCTCTGTCATCTTCTATTGTATCGGCCATGATATCTGGCTATTTTTTTCCACGGCGTTTATCGTGCACTCGCCGTTTATGATGCGGTTGATGCGAGTTGCAAGCTGCTCGCGACGCGTTTTGACGTGGAGTCGCTTTGAGACGGCAGCTGCTGTTCAATAACCCAGACAAACGCCGATTATAACCAACGGCTAGCACACAACGCGAAAACTTGACACTTTTCGTGCTTGATCGAAAAAGAAAACTAATAATATTCATTTAAATGTGATAGTCCATGCGCACGTTACGTAGCATCTATATACACAAAAAAAAACACTTCAGCCCCTCAGCTCCCGGGCGCGGTGGCGCCGAGCCGGTGGTGGTGGTGGCGGCGGCGTCACGGGCGGCTTCTTCTTATACACGGACAGGCGGTTCGCGCTGCCGCAGTACTCAATATTGTTGCCGCCACACAGCATATTGCACTCGGCCTTGGGCGCAACAGTCGATGCCGCTGCCAGTGTGTTGCCACAGTAGCACTCTCTGCCGTACTCGGTGCCAAAGTACTCGTAGTCCTTGCAAAACGCCGCGCACACCTCGTTCGTCATGTTGTCTGCCGCCGTGGATGCGCCAGATAGCGCACGTGTAACGCTTACCTCGGTCTGGCAGCCGAGAAGTGCAAAGTTGCCCGCGGCCGGGGGCTGCTCTGGGGCGCCGCCGGCAATGCTGGGGTTCATGTACAGCTCGAGGCGGTTGCTGGCACCGCAGTACTCAAACTGGTCACCGGAGCAGACCATGTTGCATTCGGCGATCGGCGCCGCCTTGGAGTCACCGGAAAGGTAGCTGCCACAGTGGCACTCGCTGCCGTACTCGGTGCCAAAGTAGCGGTAAGCCTTGCAGAAGTCGGCGCACTTCTCGTTGGTCATGCTCGGGGATGAAGTGCCGCCACTGTTGAGGGCGCGGTTGGAGGCGCCCTCGGCCCAGCACCCAACCATAGTGTAGGGTGCAATGGTAGGCTTGTGCACGAGCGTACCGGTCGGCGTGGTGATGCTGGCCGTGGTCGAGAACAGCTCGAGGCGGTTGCCAGCGCCGCAGAACTCGGCCCGGTTGCCGCCACATACCATGTTGCACTGGTCGAGAGGCGCGGCAACGGAGCCGGCGCCGAGAGAGTTGCCGCAATAGCCTGAAGCACGTTAGTTGGGACGGGAGGGGTAGTGCGAGAGGATAATTTACATTCGCGGCCGTATTCCGTGCCCCAGTAGTTGTAGTTCTTGCAGAAATCCAGGCACTTTTCCAGGGTCATGGCATCATCAGCTACAAAGGCGCCAGATAAAGCTCGGACACTGCCTTCTGCCCAACAAGACAGCATAGTGTAACCACCGAGTGCGGTCTTGTGAGTGGGAGACGGGACCGGCGTAGACGTAGGCGTAGGCGTGGGAGTCGGGGTGGGAGTCGGGGTGGGAGTTGGAGTCGGAGTTGGCGACTGAGACGCGGCCAAACCGGCCAGCGCCAGTGCGGCTAGAACCACGAACTTTGTCATTGTGCAAGATGCGCAAGTCGGGTATGCCAGATCGAGAACTGATGCTTATAAGAAACAGGTGTTGCAATGACCTAGCAATGGACAATTCGCTGGGACTGCTCTGGCAGAGGATCCAGAAGAAAGCGAGAGAAAGCCAAGTCTTTATATAGACGGGCAAAAGCTGCGAGAAGAAGAGCTGCAAAGCGAATAGGGAAGGTGACAGCTGGTGTGCATGCAAATCAATCACAAAGCGCGGCGAGACGTAGCCAGCTGCTCGTGGCCGGTGCTGCAGTACAAAAGAAGCCCATATGTACGACTTCTTGCCGGATTGGCATTCAGGTGCCTCCATACGAGAGGGAGGGCACGGATGCAAAGCTCTGTCGTCTGATGCATACCGGAGGGATGATGGTTGGGGGCGACCAGGGTCTCGCCCGGGAACTGATGCCAAGGCCCAATCCGGAGTCGGGCCGCGTGAGAACGGGCGGGCTGAGCTTACGAATATGAGCCAGCCAAGATGATGGAGGAAATGAAGTGCATGACGGCTGAAGGGGAGATGGTATTGATGTGTCGTTGCTTGGCTGACAATGTAACGGAGTTGGCTGAGAGGACGGACGTTGCAGTGGGCCTCTGGTCTTTCTGAGCAAACCCTCAGGCAACTGCCGTATTCGTACATTAAAAGGGTTCGACGAGTAATTGGGAGTCCCAAGAAAAATGGAAGAAAGATATCACGTCAATCTTTAGGCATTGCAGCATCTCTCTTGTCACACCTTGATATATTAAGTGCAGACTTGCCGTTAGCTGCAAGCATCGGCTGGTCGGTCGCCCACGACCTAGAAGCTTCGCCACCTCCTCCACCCGTTTGCTACATCTGCATCAACCCACGCTTGTCATCGCCTTTTGTTGCCAATTCCATTCCGCACTACTCTTCAGCTGAAGAAACAATAAATTGAAATCTTTCAAAACTCACTCAATTCCGCGCCGACTCATCCGACCCCTGCAGCGGACCAGGCTTCCATCTGCATCGATAGGGACCTAGATTGCAATAGCTGCAATAGCCCAGATCCATCCTGCCACGCCGCTGCAAGCCGACCTACCGAGCTGATGCGCTGTAACCTCACAGTGTCGACGCATTGGGTAGTGAGAACGCCGATATTGGGTTGCGGCAAATTCATTCACGTCTCGGCGCTGCAGTCAACTCACCGGACCTCATGCTCTGCCTCGCATTGTCTACTAAACGGGCAGCTCACTTACTTCATGCAACATTAGCCAGCATGCAGGTCTCAATATTGCTATCAATGGCTTCCAAACGTTCGTCTTCTCCCAAGAGAATTGGTTTTGCCTCGACCGCCGGCAATGAATGTCTTCTTCATCAACTCAACCTATCCTGGCGGCTTGGCCGCTTGGCTTTCGACCTGCACGACCGAGTACACAGCCCCAGAACTGCTGACAGGCTGCAAGTAACCTGGGTAGTGTAACGGAAAAGCTGTGTCTCCCAAGACATATGTTGATTTATTGCATTTATCAATGTTGGGGCTGACTTGACACTAATGCCGCCTTGTCGCCACCAAAGCTCATCGTGTGCCTACCCACATCGACAGTGTGACGAGCTCGTCTTTGCACAAATCGCACAAATCGCCATCGATTGACGCCCGCCCTCCCGGCGCGACGCAGTGCTAAAAATACTTGTGAGACAAGCATGACGCCCCCAAGCCTAAGGTTCCCCCTATTGCCAATTGTCGGAGCCGGCCAGGCACTGAAAAAGCGTCGTAAGTAGTCCAATAACATTCCACTTCCTGATCCAAGACGGGGACGACCTTTAGCCAGATGCGCACGCGATTACATATGAGCGCGTGGAATTCCATTTTCCACCTGGAATCAGGCTGATGCGGGAGCACCGTATGGGAAGACTGGACAACGTCACCTATGAGTAGGTGACGTTGGTGCGCACATACACTCGTGGATGGTTCTAACTTGAGAAAACAAAACAGGATCGAAAACGACACCGAACGGACGGACAATATCACCAGCTTGAATGTAATATGGTTCACGACTTGCAGCGCCTTGTGGAACCATTTCATTCAGTGCACCTTGTTACTAATCTCACAGTCTTTCACCGCCCACAGATGCGGCTCAGTAACTAAGACTCGTTTGTGGGTGACAGAAAACCCGTATTAGCAGAAACTTTGGCACGAGCGAGCCGAGACCATAAAAGAAGAAATATGTCAAATGAAACTGTGAAGTAAGTAGGGAGGAGAATCACTGATTGAGATGCGGAAGAAAATATGCCACAGCAGGCGGCTTGTTGGGTCTGACTTGATTGGACCATCCATCCTAGACTCACAGCCTGATTCAACGTACTCTGCCTCTTGTTATTAGGCTACCAGCATGTGTACAGTGCGACAGGGTCAGAGACACGACCTGTCCCTCCTAGTAATGTTCCCATGCACTTCCCGCACAATTGGCCTCATCTGCAGTCTCTTTCACGTCTCGACTGTTTTCATGTGCAGCCATTCGAAGTAAGCGCAGAGTAGCCGCAAGAGTTGCCGACGGCCGAAGCGGCAGCTGATCAAGTCTCACTGTCTGTTGACGACTTGGTCACTGGCACCATCTACCCGGATCGACACCTCACAGCGTCCATACGATGTGGTCGCGCTGGGCTGGGCTGAGCTCTGTGCTCGTCGCAGTGCGACCTATTGCAGCATCCTACGTGCCCAAAGGCCCCAACGATATCGAACCAACATATGCAGCCGTTGCTTCAAATCATTTGCTCGGTGTTTCCCCGAGAGTCACAGACTCTCCTATTCCAGACCCACGTGGTCTGGTCGGTCGCGCCGATGCCTTGGATAGAAGTCCAAATACCTGTGGATTTTATTCGGATGGTGCATTGCGCCCCTCATGAAACCCCTCAAGAACGAGACTAAAACTATACAGGATATCCCTTACTATGCTATACATCCACTGCTACGTGCGTTTATGGATCTCGGTTTGCCGCCTGCTGCTCGCAGGGCACCACTTGCAGCTCCATGTTCACAGGTTGCTACCCTTACTCGGATTATATTAAAGGAAGCTGCAGCTCGGACAATCGAAAGACCGAACCCCAGATGGCATGTTGGTAAGTCCTGACACAGCTGGACACCATAACCTAGCACAATGTTCACATTCCCACCAGTTTCCAAGAAATAGTGCCCAATTGTGTGCTTCACACTCTGTTGATATCTTCGACGTCACTTGGACTTTGGGGCTGTGCGGCGGCCTTGACTGGTCAAACGATTTATGCGACGAATCCCTTGTTGCCAACAACCTCCGAAAGTGCACCCTCCGAGACAACGGCTTCTTTGGCAGCTACGTCAACCCCTACACTAGGAAATAGCACAAGCAACGACACTGGCGAGAGGAAGAGTAGTACCGGAACCATTGTCGGCGGAGTTGTCGGAGGCGTCGGTGGTATTGCCATCTTTGGAGCGGCCATTTTCCTCTTCATGCGTAACCGCAAGAAGAGATTTGGCGATAAAAGTCCCAGTGCACTTGCTGCTGCCCAACCCATGCTTCACCAGGACCAGCAGAGTCCATCTCCTGGCCAAGGCTCACCATTCAGTTACAACCCGCAGAGTTCACCATTCCGATACCATTCGCAGAGAGAGTCGCCCGCATACGACCCGTACACGGCGTATCAGCACTACCACGACAAATCTCGGCCATACCCGCAGCCTCCACAGAGTCCATACAATCCATACTTTTCAGGCCAGAGCTGGGGCCAATCTTCTCCCGGGCTGACCTCCTCTCTCGGCGCTCTAAGTTCGACGAGCGCTGGCATTCCAGGCTCAGGTACAATGAAATACCATCACATTGGACAGAATAGCCAAGCACTCGAACTTCCGCAGTCAAACGCTATTCCCATTGGAAAATCCAAGAACCCAGCAGAGTTGGGCTAAACCTACGACTTTAAGAACAAGGAGAACAGTGAGATTTTCTACTTTTTTTCCATGTGACATGGCACATAATTATCTTCCAAAGACACAGTTCCTTATGTAGTAAACAGCGACATAACGATACCCTTGACGGCATATACTCGATCGACCTGGCCAAGCTGTATTGAAGTATGGCTCATGAGTTCGTTCGAGGAGGCGGGGCGGGGTTTCACGACCATCATCCGCCGATTGAGAAGAGTGATCGATAACGATCTTCTCTCCAGGCTAGTCGACAGGCGGACGTGAAAATGTTCATTCAAGGCGGTACAGTCAGTCCTTCGAGAAGCAACACCCTTCATTCGGCTGTATGGATAAGCTAGGGTAAGTAACGGGTTACTCGTTTAGCCCGCACTCCGAAGTGTCGGAAAATGTGAAGAAATAACTAGGATCAGTTGCTAAGGATTGTCAGTCCGAGCACATGCAAAACGCCCCTCAAGCGTCAATTGTGGTGCCCGGCGCCGTGAAAAGCGGGGCGGTCGTTACCCCGGAAAGCCGTTGACGATGAAGTCGGCGACCTCCTATAACCGAACAAATCACGAGCTCGAAAATGCAGTACATGGTGGTACGACGCATGGGCTCTGGGGACAAATTACTATATTAGAGTAAAGTTTCCACTTCCCCGGGTTTTCTATTCTTCTCCCCCACTTGCACCGATGCTCTACGCCACCTAACCCAGGAGTCTTGCCCAACCTTGCTTCCTCTACCTTAGCCATGACTATCGATGCTACCGTGCGCGCCCGCGCATCGACTACGCCAGCTGCGCAAACAAAATACAAGAGACCACACATCTACGACACCATCGAGGAGCCGACGCTACTCCGCGAGATCCTCGTTGATGACATCTTCGTGCTGGGAGCCCAGTATGCCATCCTCTGCCAGTGGGCGCATCCGGGCCTGGCCATCGGTAGCTACAAGCGCTCCAACTTCAAGACGCGCGTAGTGAACCGGCTGCAGACGACGCTGCGCTTCCTCAACGCGGCCGTTTACGGCACCACCGAGGACAAGGAGACCATCTTCTCCGTCATCCACAAGTACCACGCCCCCGTGCACGGCGAGGGCTACGACGCCAACGATCCGGAGCTGCACAAGTGGACGGCCGCGACGCTCTTCGTGTCCATGATCGTCATCCACGAGCTCATCTTTGGCAAGCTGCCCCGCGAAAAGGAGGAGGCGCTGCTCCGGCAGGCGGCCGTGTATGGTACCAGCCTGCGCATGCCGCCCGAGATGTGGCCTGACAGCCTCGACGCCTTCTGGGCGTACTGGGACCACAACATTGCCACGCTCGAAATCACGCCCGAGGCTCGCAGCCTCTGCCACGACCTCATGCACCCGGAGAACCTGCCGTTTGCGCTCGCCGCCCTCTCGCCGCTCGCGCGCCTCGTCACGGCCAACGTGCTGCCGCCGCGCCTGGCCATGGAGTACGACATGGAACCGACGGCCGCGAGCAGGGCCCTGTTTGGCACCTTCACGTACGCCATGGCGACGGTGTATCCGCTGCTGCCGTTGAGTATGCGCCAGACCAAACACCAGCAGCACATGGAGGACTTGAAGCGTGCGGTCAAGCGGATCAAAGAAACGGGACATTGGGCTGGTACACCAGCTGCATAGTCCAAACACTTTACGATGCACAGGCGAAATGACTTACATATGCTCCCTGTTGTGATTTTTTTATGGCCGTCTATGCAAGACTTCGAGATGTCGATATATAATACATTTGCATTTCACGTACATGGCGCTGCGATTATTAGGTATCCCATCGGCAACCTGGAGCCCATCCTTCTCAATGGCGGCTCGGTAGTACGACGTCCCATCCATGACAGAAAAAATCCTGCGGCTTGCTATCCTCGCCGAGCTTGCCGCCGTCCATGACGAGCATGCGTTCCATCGACGCCAGGGTGCTTGCCTGGTGCGCAATCGTCATCATGGTGCTGGAGGTAGAGCCTGCCAAGCCCGCTGCAAGGCGTCGTCCGAGCCAACGTCGAGATTCGCCAATGCTGTGCCAGATTCGTCAGTATAATTGCCAATGAAGAATAGAACCAACAAATGTAAGTATGGTAGAAACGCTCAAGATTGGAAATGAGGGAATCCAAGCTTTCGTCAACGCGGAGAATGGGGGGCTGCTCTAGAAGCACGCGGGGCAGATGAGGTGCTGCTGACCGCAGACAGTAGCGAGCCGGACGGCGGCGACGAGCGCGTCGACGCGAGGGGTAGGCTGCTGGGTATCTGGGGGAAATAGGTTCAGGATGAGAGGCACCTCGAGGGACGCGGTGAAACTAGCAAGTCTGCACGCTGGTGAGCGACACGGGGTTAGGTAGGAAGGATCTGTTTGGGACCTCGACGTTTTCGCTCGCCCGGTGAAGAGTCGCCCGTGTCAGTCCCGCTTTACTCGTGGCTTGCGGTCTGTTATAGTCAATCAATAAGACACATTTTCACAAGGAGGAGAGTGTTTCCGTCGGGGCGCTCTTGCATGTCAAAACATTCACCACGTCCTGGCTGTGATGTTGGAGTGGAAAGTCGAGGCCAGTCGACGAGGAACCATCCCCCCTTAGTACGAAACAGGAAGCGCCCGAATGACTACGTTTTAGATCATGGATATTATCGGTTTAATACAACTACCTCACGAGAAGTTTACTCGCTCCAGAAAGCTTGTCTTGACTTTGTGCATGGTACTGGAAGGCCAACTTATCGCAGCTCCTCTCTGGTGGTGTCGGCCCTGTTAGGACGACTCTGACACTGCAATGAAGTCAAGAGAATAGCGATTTATTAAGCAAAAGTTTAGTGTCCTTCCTATCTTTTCGGATCGTAAATATTCGAGAACCTCAACTGCGGCACCATAATATCTTGTTCGGCCCGCGTCTCACAGCACTTCCCAACAGTTCTCGATAGACCTTGCGGCGAGCGTCGATGACTCTGCTCTCAATCGTGCGGGTCTGGTTTGCTCGACACCCAAACCAAGGCCTTGGACCACACCGCACAGCTATATGGATCGTAATCTTCTCCGGGTTTTTGGATGGCCTGCGACGTGATGAGGGGTCGCATGACGACTCCGATGGGGCGGCCGTTGACTTGGTCTCCGAGCTGAGCCAGCGTCGTTGTCTCGCATTCTGTCCAAGGGTCGCTCTTTCGATACGGGCAATTTTGAAATCCAACCATTGTTCGGCTCCGGATCTCGGTTGGCGACTTCCAAAGCTTGATAGCAATGTCAGAAAACTTGGCGAACAAGTCGGCAAGGTCCCGGCGTGACTCCTCATCCGGATCCTTGAGGAGAACCCGAGCCTCTTGCTCAAACTCTCTGGCAAGGCGCGTAGCGTCTGCCAGCAGGAAGGGTGCCACAGTCTCTAAAATCTTGACCAGCTTGGTTCTCCATTCGATTGCCTCTCCGATCCACTGTGACGGAGGACAATAATGTTAGCACAATGCACTGTTGGAGGGCAACCATATACGTACCATCGTATAGGTACTGTTCGACTTCTGGAAAAGCAATTTCCGTGGGTTCGAGAAAGTATGGACTGTCCAAAAATACTTCAACGAGCTTCTCAGACAGGGCAGCCTGGAGGAGAACAAAGGAGCTCCTTCCATCTGGCAAAGTAAAGTCAAACTTCAAGTGCGGCGGCAAGGCCTCGTACGCATCACTCCTATTGAGACCCCTGAAGTTGAGCGGGAGTGCTGATGCTTGGTCCACGTCGATTTTGTCGACGCACATTTCGGCGCACCAGGAGAGAAAATCGCCCTGGAAGAAAGTGTTGAGGAGATTGGCGACAGTGTCGTCCGGCATGTCTCTCGACACGTCTTCGGCCATCATGGACACGGCTCTGGAGTTCACTTGATTCGGCTTTTCTCGGTCCTCAAAAGCTTGTAACTTTAGCAGTTTGACCTTTTCCTTTTGTTTCTCCAGCTCTGTTTGCTTCGATCGAAGCTCATAGCGCAAGTGATTCATCTTAGTGAGCAAACGTTCACGCTCCCTCTGATGCTGCAATTCTGCATCGGCACCGCTCTGGTCCTCTTGCCTCAACTCCTGTTCCAGTTTGGAACTTCGTTCTTTTTCTCGGATCAGTTTTTGCTGTACCCTGTCTGTATGTCCATCTCGATCTGTCGTGGCCCTGCTTGCAGCTCTGTTCACTTCCAGGCCGCGCGAAGATGCGGATTGATGGCTGACTCGAGAGGAGAGTCTATCACCGTAAGAATAACCATTCTTGGTGTCTTCCGTTTTAATTGGCTTTGCTCTGTGTTCAATGCCACTCCGATGGACTTGGTTGCTTCGCTCGTACGATTGAGCCTGTTGAGAGAACAAATTGTGACTCGATTCGGGGGTCACTCTCGTGCTGTCTTGTTCAAGATTGCTTCTAGAAGCCTTGAACACTCATTGTCAATTTCCAAAATCTGAGCCGAAAATCAGAAACCCAGAGGAAACTACATACCTCATCGTATCGTCTTTTCCTGGTGCCCGGCGTCTCGCCAGGCTTATTAAAGCCTTCATCACTTCGAGGGAGAGACATTGTTGTTGTGTGGAATGAAAAAGAAGAACGGCACCTCTCAGATCATGAGTTGTGTTCTGACGAGATGTTGTTGACGAGATGTTGTTGACGAGATGTTGTTGACGAGATGTTGTTGACGGGATGTTGACGGCAGGCTTTTGACGAGCGCAAACTACCTAGGTAGAGTGAATTATGATCAGAGCAAACGGAGCAAACGGAGCAAACGGAGCCAACGGAGCCAACGGAGCACGCCACCTGTGAATCTGCTGGCTTCAATGGCTTTCATCTCTCCCACGCACCCTGCCAGCTGTCTTTCTTCTCTCACAGCTTTGCAGTTTTGCTTTCTTCTTTTTGCAAATAATAACAATTCTCGTTTAGTTTTCTCTCTTTTTCATCACCCTATCTTCCCTTAGACCAAATATCTAGGTGCTGTATTATATAGCACGGAGCACTACCTCGAAGCACTAAGCTGCATCGCATTTAAGCGAGAATAATGACTTGGAGACTGATGCTTGGGGCAAGCCTAGTATGAAGACTGGCGCTCTGACCAAGCTGCTTCTCGATAAATCAGCGTAATTCCGAGTTTAACAACCCGGACATTTACGACGAAAGAAAGGAGGAACTGATGTACATTCCGGAGGGCAAGTCGGTCCAAGATGTCATCTTGGCCTATCTCAAGCAAATGTACATAACGTTTAAGCTAAATTATTTTGCTAAATGCAGAGACTTTTGCCTCCCTAAAATAACCTGCCATCCTAGAAAAATAGCCATCCGACGTCAGTACAAGCTCTGCCATTAGACTCGTTAGAATCTGTTCGTTAAGAAGCAAGGCGGCAGCCTGCGTGGTGCTAGTATCAATATGTCCACGTCGCATATCAGATCTCTCCTCGCCAGCTCCCAATGCGAAGCAGGTCGACCTCCTCAGTGAAGACTGCGTAATACATGGATTCAAATAGCCTAGTCCTCCAAATCGTACGGGTCTTTCTCAGAAGACACCCATACCAGGGCTTTGGACCAAACAACCGGGGTACTTTGTTCACCGGGCTCTGGGATGGGATCCGACAGGATGCATGGCCGGATAACCACACCAATCGGGCGCCCGCTCACCTGTTCGCCAAGCGCCGACGCCACGGCAGGCTCGCATTCCCAATAAAGATTCCCTTTAACGAATGGACAATCGTCCATGTGTTCCATACCGACGACTCGGATCGATGTGGGTGTCTGCCACAGCTTCAATGCAATTTGCGAAAAGTGAGCAAATAAGCTTGCCAAGTCCTCCCTGGCAGATGAATCCGGGGTTTCGATTAAAAACCCAAACGTGTTCAAGAATAAGTTGACATGAACTTCAATTTGCTCAGGGTCCAACGGAAACGTTCTCTCCAAGCTTCGGACGGTATTGACTCTCCAATTCGTCGCTTCCTTGAGAGATTCTGGGAAAAGTTAGACAATGTCTGCGTGGATAGGAAGAAAGAACCAGCAAAACAAACAAACATACTTTGAGCGAGGGCGCTTTCAATCTCCTGTAAAACAGGGACATCGCCGAGAAGAAAATACGGATTCGTCAGAAAAGTGTTGACCAGTGTTTTTGCCAAGGCTGCTTGGAGAAGAACTAGAGAACTACTTCCATCCGGAGCGTCGTAGTTAAACAACAAGTAGGCGGGACCAGTCAAGTAAAGCAAGTCTTGGTTGACCAGGTTATAGTAATAAAGGACTTGCTTGTAGGCGTTGTTCCATTCAATTTCTGGAGCACACATGTCGGCGCACCAAGAGAAAAAGTCGCCTTGGAAGAAAGAGTTGATCTTGCTTTTGATCACGTCGTCAGGCATGTCGCGCGACACGTCTTCTGCCCAGGCGGACATGGCACCAGAGTACGCCTTGCTGAGCTGCGCCTCATTTTCAGCAACTCTTGCTTCCAGTTTCTTGATAATCTTTGTTGAAGTCTTATTGTTTTGCTTGTAGTTTGCGATTTTATCTTGTAAAGACTCTACTTCCCCGGCATGAAGTCTTTCTTGGCAGGCGATGTACTGTTCCGCGCCGGCTACTTGTCGTTGGTATGCATTGCATTCGAGTTGCAGTTCTTCAATGCTCTTTAACACTTGTTTGATCTCGTCTCCATTTCCGCGGAGGATATCTTGAGGAACGCCGACTTCTGGCCTTGGGCCTTCAGCTGGCTGAGCTGACGCTCCCAGCGGCCAGCCGGAGAGCAAAGCCATGAATCGAGCTGCGACTGTGTTTGGAGCTCCTTCATCTTCAATTTCTGGCTCTTGATTGCTGTCTGCTTCAATTCGGTCGTCATGGCTCGGATCTTCTGCGGAGGACATTGTCAAATCTGTGTCGGAAGATGTGGAGGAATCTGCGCTTGGCCTTGCATTTCGGCTGAAGGTATTTCTCGCTATTGAATTCTCTCCGAAATAGGCTACCAAGTAGGAAAAAAACCACATTCACTGCAGTTTTCTCTGCAAAACTTTCTTACCTGAAAGGGAGGTGCAAACGGGCTCCTCCGATTGTCGGCCGCCCACCCCAACCAAACTCTAGAGAGACGTACGTTTTCTCAAAATGAAATGGCTTGCGCCCCTTCTCTCCTCGCTTCTCTTTTTTCACTCGTCTGTTCTTTTCCTACTCAACATACAAACTACACGATCTACATCCTTGCTCTTCCTCTTGTCTTAGAGCATCACCGAGAACTGCCATGGCTTCAGCAGCTTCCCGAATCAAGCTGATTGTCGGCCTTGATTATGGCACGACGTATTCCGGTAAATAATCCCAGAATTTGCACATTTACCACGCTTCTGACGGAGAAGCAGGAATTAGCTTTGCTCTCTCCAACGCTGCTGACTTCAAGGACATTATCCCTTGGACCAAGTACCCTGGTGCCTTTTCCCACAGTGCTGAGCACAGCGTGAAGGCCCCTACACGAATTGCCTTTCCTGAAGAGAACCCCGAGCTTCGAAGCAATGTTTGGGGATATCAGGTCGAGCCTGGCATGAAATCCTGCTCCCTGACGAAGTTACTCTTGGACCAGTCCGCTCTCTTGTCAGACTTTGACTGCGACGTGTATGATGTCAGCACCAACGACATGATGCGCCTCCCACCGGGAAAATCCGCGAAGTATGTCGCCACAGAGTATCTTCGACAAATGTTCAACATGTTCGAAAAATCCAAGAAAGAGCTTTTCGGTTCGATGAATCTCGATGAGCTCCCAGTGGATCTTTGGCTTACGGTTCCTGCGTCTTGGAGCGAAACTGCAAAGCTCTTGACCAAGGCGGCGGCCATGGAAGCCGGATTTGGAAAGCGGGACATTGATCAAGTCATGCTAATCTCGGAACCTGAGGCGGCAGCTCAATATGCCCTGAAATCCAGTTTCAATCGTTTGGACTCTTTTGTTCAGGTGCGTTTGTCTGGTCAGGGATTCTTGTGGTAGGCTCTAACAGTCTCTGTAGCAAGACACCGGTGTAATGGTTTGTGACTGTGGTGGCGGTACTGTGGTAAGCTCTGCGCGAATGAAAAATAAATTCTAGAATCCATCAGTGCTAATTTCGAAGGACATCACGACCTACGAAGTCGAAGAGGTGCAACCTCTGCTGAAGCTTCGAGAAATTGCCGTTGGTATCGGTAAGGAATTCCTGAGCTTGTTCACCTCAAAATCTCAACACTCAACGGTCTTGTCTAACAAATATGGATAGCCGGAAAATGTGGCGCAACATTCATTGACAGAAACTTCTTGAAGCTCATGGCTGAGCGATTCGGCGAAGCCTTTACCAGCCTGGATCCTGAACAGATTGGCCCTGGAAGCACATTCATGGATCAATTTGAACAGAAAAAGAAAGATTTCAGTCACAGCAACGTCAGCCACAGAGCGCATCGAATATCGCTTTACATGCCGGCTTTGAAGCGCTCTCCCAGGACAGAAAAGTTTTACGAAAAGCGCTCCTCCTCCGTCCTCCTTACTCACCAAGATTTGAAAGATATCTTCGCTCCCGTCGTGAAGAAGATACTGGTTCTGATTGAAGATCAAGTATGCCGAACCAAGGATAAAGGAGAGACGCCCATCACAACCATCGTTCTCGTCGGCGGATTCGCCTCATCGCCCTACCTAAGAGAGTCGATTCAGGACTGGAGCGAGGAACATAGGATTCGCCTTTCTACGCCTATTTCTGGAGCGTAAGTCATAATTTCGAAGTCTACTTCAAATCTTGGCTGAAGTAACACGTTATTTAGGTGGTCTGCGATTGTTTGCGGCGCCGTGCTCAGAGGGCTAGAAGGGTCTATCGTTCGCGAGAGAAAGTGTCGGAGACACTACGGGATCGAAATCGGGAGGCCGTACAAGAATCAACCCTACGATAAAAGCAAGCGCTCTACCTACATTGACAAGTTTGATGGTACGCAACATTTGACCGGATTCATGGACTGGCAGTTCAGCAAGGTGCGTTCATTGCCGGACATAGAGATGACGGGCGATATTTTACTTACCGGTGTAAAACAGGGCGAAAAAGTTCACAAAGACACAGAGATTAACTTCGACTGTTTCTGGACTCTCTCAGGATACCCCCCATTTGATAAATCCTTGACGTTGTACTCATGCAACTTGGATACTGCCCCGGACAACATTGAGTCTGATCGTGAGTATTTTCAAATTTCATTCATTACCACTTGATCTTATTATTTATTAATTTAATCCAGGTGCTGAGATTGTGGGCAGCGTAATGTTTGAGCTGACTGAAGCAGACCTTGCGGATGCCGATTGGATCACGAAGAATGGCGTAACACATTACAGAGCCAATATGGTGATCAATGTCAAGCTCAACGATGATGCCGGCCACTTGGTTTATCGAGTCCTGCTCGATGGTGAGGAGATTGGGCGCGCCAACGTCGAACTGGATGATTAGACTATCCGGTGTCTTAGTGCCTAAGAGCAGGGCTTGGGCCTGACAAAGAATTCGTACGAGAAAAATTCCTTGATGCTGCTTTGCTTTTACTTTCGGATATTTTCGGATACTTTCATGAGACACAAGAGACAGGTTGCACATGATGCACAGGATGCATTTTGCTTAGCATAGATACAGCGGCAATAAACTCATTTGATCAAAGGAAAGCCCGTGCGAGGATTCAAAATTGAACTTGCCATTTCGGAAAAATAACCATCCGACGTCAGTGCAAGCTCTGCCATTGGACTCGTCAAAATCTGCTCGTTGAGAAGCAAGGCGGCAGCCTGCGTGCGCACCTCCGGCACTGGACTCCAGAGACTGGCAATCTTGAGGCCTGGGAGCATCATGAATGGTCGGAGTTTGCTGCTCGTGCTGCTCGGCGGCGAGTTGCTCGGCGTGCTGAATCTGTTTGCTTGCAAAATAACCCAGGAGTCTTCCTCCGCCGTGTCGGGCAAGCCAGCATCTGCCACAGACGCGAGCTGAGCGATGATGAGCCGCCCTGCGTGGAACAAAGACATGAGCGCTGCTTCAGGTAGGCCAAGCGTTGAAACCACGGTGGCATCAGATCCCATCGCACCCGGCTTCTCTAACAGCATCAGCTCATCTCCACGAGAACTGCCATCCCATGAAGCTGGCCGCAGGAACCGCATGTAGCGTTCGTTCCAGCTGGACAGCTGCTCTGCCGCATCCTCCACCAAGGGTCTGCTCTCCACGAACGGATCATCCCCCGCACTGTCTCGGCCCATGTCGACACGCTGCTGCACGAAAAAGAGGCATTCCTGCACCGCAAACAGCGCATCCACCAGCTCGTCAAACAGCGTCTTGCCATGCCCCCGAAACGGCACCTCGCGCCACTCCCGCCCCGCAAACGCGTGCAGCGTGTTGTCCTGCATCGACGCGAGGAACACCTGGAAGCGAAGGTGGCTCAGCACCGCCAGCAAGAAGCCGCCGTCGCGACACGCCTCCGGGCCGGCGGCCTCGACCAGCGCCGCCGCGCCCCTTTGACCGTGGCGCACCC